>NC_091151.1:7246570-7434284 GCF_040958095.1 Procambarus clarkii
CGAGTAGCTATGATTGCAATTAATCCTTTGAAAGTTAAAGCCACTGCTATTCGGTGTGGTCATATTGATGAGAGTATTACGCAAACAAAAATATTAAGCAATTCTGCAAGTATAAATACTTTAAATTAAAATAATGGTGGTAATTCATTTAACAATAGCGGGAATAATGAATGGAATAAAATTGGTCGGTTTAGTCGGAATTATTCATCTAATTCATATGCCAATATATGTCTGGTGGCATGTGGATTACAAAAATTATTGCCTAAAGATTCCAAAGCCAAAGAGCCTAAATCTATAACGGTAAGTGAGGTCGGTTTCATTGATTTACTCAATACACCTGATACTCCTCAACGATGTGGTATCATATTAGAAATGATACCTGATGTGATAATCGCCTCTACCAGCATGTGTAATTCACAACCTGATAAATTCTTATTTACATATCTCCCTCAACTAAGACAAGTGGGAAATCCTTCACAACTTGATCAGTTAGAATCTAAATATGTCTATATAATTATTCATAATAAACTGTTTAATTTCCCATTAGATTCGATCAAGAATGGTTCTGCAGCTCAACATTTTTTTCCTCATTTGCCTCTAGTTCAATGGGAATATGTTTGTTTATTTGGAGTAGACAATTTATACCGATTTGTTCAATATATTTTGAAATTAAATATCGCCTGTATAGAATTATTAGAATACAAAAAAATCAACTGTGGATATGCACCAGTCTGCCACGTATGTCTTATAAAATTTTACCCAATGGCCAACTCTATACGTCTAAGGAAATAGACACTTTTCAAATGGAGGCTAATCCAGTTTTTTATTTACCACCTCAAATGCAACCTCAGATTTTTCTCAGAAAAGAAAATAGTGATCTCAAAGAGGATTTTGAATTACTCTATATTGGTTATGACCGGGAAAAAATACCTAATATTATGGGGCCAAATGCTTGAGCGATTAGCCGTCCTAATGCTGCCCATCCCCCTCGAATTAGTAACAGTCTGCAATCGTATCGTCATTATGCTGGTATTTCTGTCAATACTCATTCTGTAGGTGAAATTCATGAAAAGACAGTTATTCATACATTATACACAACATCTCGAATGAGTAAACTTTTACCCATTCCTTGTCAAAATCCTATGGTGGCAGTAGTAAACTGGCACAATCCCGAAGACAGTATTACAGTAAAACAAGATAGTATAGACCGTGGGTTATTTTCAGGTGTTTCTTATGAAACATCAATTGTTCGATATAATTATGGATCAGGACAGAATGCACTACCAACTTTTTGTCAGACCTATTTTGATCAGCATACCCCACTTCAACATGGTGTTCAGTTGGGAATTTTAAAAGGGGTTAATCCCAAGTGTCAAGAAGATAATAGTTTGCTTAATTTTACAAATGGAGAAATATAATTCGTTCACATAGATGCCAATACTCTTGCTCTTATTTGGAATGGTAAAATTGGGGATTTAAAAGAGCCTATATATGACGATTCTGTTCCAGTATCCACAGGGACGAAGAATGGAAAAGGGAGTCGAAATGACTACCGAGTTACAGTAAATGATCCACACCACCCTTCCCTTGAACGGCAACAACGGTTGAAGAAATCTCAATATTCTTTAGCTTTTAAAGAACATCATCCTAATTACATTACATTTAGGTACTTTAAAATAGATAGTGTAGATTTACCAGTACTACAAAGTTGGCGTTTTTCTCTGATAACAGTGTCAATATATATACCATCTTTAGGTGATAAGTTACAAACACCCACTTCACAAAAAGGTGTAATTGGGCGATTAGTTAGTGAACAGGATATGCCTTACATTAAATTAATGAGTCAGGGTGATATGTTTTCATCAAATGTACCCATTGATGTTTTAGTTAAACCTCATTCACTTAAAAGACAAGCTCCAGATTTATATTGCAATACCTTTGATAATTTGAATTACATGGATGCAGCTTTTACTCTCACTTTTGAAAATGTTATTGAACATCTACAGTGGGGTCGAAAAACTTGTACTGGAATCCTTATGAATCCCTATACGGGTGAACCATATTTAAATAGAGATAATGAGCCAGTTTTAGCTAGTTTATATGAAGGTTCTTATATGTGTGTTACCAATCATCGCGCAAATGCTACGATGCACACTTCACGAGCAGATGAAGTTGTATTTTCTGAACTGACCGGAGCACCAGTTCGAGGACGACGTGGTGGTCTTTCCACAGGACCCATGGAACTTGTATCATTCCGTAGTATAGGAGCTGCTCGAATTCATACAGAATTGACTCAAATACGCTCAGACATGAAACACATTGAATTGGAAACTATTCAAAATAATGAAACAGAAACAGAAAAAAATGAAAATGAAAGTGGAGTTATCTGTGGATCAAAATACCTTCAACGTTATCATGACGATTTAATGTTAACAAATATTAACTTAGCATACAAATGTACATCCATGGTAAATATTGAAGAAATTTAAAAAAAAAAAATATTGTTATTGTTAAATATGCTTGTTTAATAATATACATTCACCTAAGCCTTATTATTTATTAAACTGACTCTTTGCCACAGGGAAATAATTGTTGTGACACTAGTAAACTAGCTCTCTATAACTGCAGTGATTGGAAATCACCTCAGCCATAAAAAACTGGCTCTTTGCCACAAGGAAAAATAACTGCAGTGACTGGAAATCACCTCAGCCATAAAAAAACTGGCTCTTTGCCACAAGGAAAAATAACTGCAGTGACTGGAAATCACCTCAGCCATAAAAAAACTGGCTCTTTGCCACAAGGAAAAATAACTGCAGTGACTGAAAATCACCTCAGCCATAAAAAACTGGCTCTTTGCCACAAGGAAAAATAACTGCAGTGACTGGAAATCCCCTCAGCTATAAAAACTGGCTCTTTGCCACAAGGAAAAATAACTGCAGTGACTGGAAATCATCTCAGCTATAAAAACTGGCTCTTTGCCACAAGGACATAACCTGTGTTAGAATTGGAGTAAGTGAAGAATGTGTGTTATGCAATCGGTAAATAACTTTATTCTTCCTTCTTCTTCTTCTTCTTCTTCTTCTTCTTCTTCTTCTTCTTCTTCTTCTTCTTCTTTTGCACTGGGGAAGCCGGCAGAGTGACTGGCCAGAGAGATAGAATCATACGTTGCTGATAGAAACAGTCCTGTAAAACAGATAATAAGGCGTAAGTAAGGTTAATATTTTGTGTCTCTTATATAGAAATTACTACTTGATTTGTGTTATCTTACTTAATGTGTCTAAGAATCTGGTCATAACTATTGACTTTAAATAAACTTTCAATTGGAGTATGTGTGTATATATGGATGACTGATCTTACCTGCAGCTGATTGTTGGTTCTGATGTCCAACAATGAGGTTATTATTAGCAGACATCTGGATGTAATCGGCAGTGTCTCCCTTGACGTTGATCTTCTCGGGACCGACCATTGTGTCAGCCTCAACTCTCGTGGAAACTAGTAGACACAAGACTATTATCTTGAATACTTCCCCTTCCATGCTCTTCTGTACACATACAAAACCCAGCACGAGATGCTGTCAGAGTAGCAGGCGCCGGCCCTGTCAAACGTGTATGAGCAGTATATTCTTATTATTCTACTGCAGATAATTAATTCTCTCAAATAGCGGGTGCTGTAGCTGTAGGAGAATGAGTTTTCCTGTAGGATGTTGGTTAGACTGCTGTGGTTTTGAACACTGTGGTGGCGACGACGGCGACACGCGCCATCTTATATACAGCGAGGTTACCTCAGCCAGACTCCAGGGCGTCCGGTTGTGAAGAACACTTTCCACTATCTTTTTGGTCGAGTTTTATATTAAACTAAGCTTAGGTTGACTTATTTAGCTTGTCTTATCAGCCATAATATTTATTATTTTTTTTAGATCAGGTGACCCAGAGTACATCATCAACATTAAGAAAGAAGTACCCCCTAATAAACTTCGGTCACACTTACTTCACACTACCATCCATGTTCACTGGTCCAGATCCTAAAAATCGTGTATATTATTACTCTTGTTAACTACTGATTTTAAATCTTCCACAGCTCTTAGATTTTCAGGACCTTCAGTGAGTGTGAGTATATCAATCTCTTTATACAGTCTATTTCAGCATCACTACAAAAATTATACAATTACAGAATGCAAACTATAACTAATCCTCTGAGATGATAATATACCTTTATCTTATAAGATAAAACTATAAATTATATCCTTTTCCCCAATTTGAATTATATCATAATGAGTTGGGGATTACAGATTACTTTTCTCCCTGAACACCAATTATTCATCTACTAACTAGGATATAATTCAAAATTTAAAATAATATACAAACTATATTATAATGTTATTGATGAAAAGATTTTTATCACATCAGTTGCTAAAAGAAGATAATTAAATTTTATTTTCACCACACATATATATATTTAAGGAATCTGATATAGATTTATGTTAATTATACTTTTGTATAAGAGGAGGCAGGAAGTTCCAAGGCAATCATAATAGTCATGGTATCATCCAAAAAAAAACAACAACAAAAAATTGTCAAGAAAAAATGTATCCATAATGAGAAATTCTTCAGAGAAATAATTACAGACAAAGTGAAGAAAATAGTGGACATGCTTATTAATGTCCATGGTAAAGGAGATAAAATGATTTATAACCTCTTCAATTTAGATAGGTATTGGGAAAAAGTATCCACGGTTCCTTTAACCAAAAATACTTATGTAAACGCCTGTTTGTCTTACTTGAGAGATCCAGTGCACACATATGACGCTCTCATCAGAATGAATGTTTTATCTCATAATGAAAAAGGTGATTACATGTTTGGTCATCCAGTAATATTACATGATAATCATCTTGCTGGACGACAGCTTCTAATTAAACGTTCTCATGTGGATGTGATTATTGGGACTGTGACAACTGAACAAGGATTGCTAAATGGTATCTATAATACTGGTCCGATTACTTGCCAATCAGTCACATGTAGCTTCCGTGAATATCTGATAGCTAAAAAATTTTATAATAAATTTGTACAAAATTGTATTTAATAAATCAAATTATAAAAACTGAAATGTATTTTTGTTATGAAGGTATCCATCTCTTTATACAAAGTAGCTACATTCCAACATTCGGTTTCAGTATCCCCAAAATTTTATCCTTTTCCCCAGTTTGAAATATTTTCATAAACAGTTGAAGATTTCAGGTCAAAAAAAAAAAAATAATAATACATTCGCTATTATTCCAAGAAAAAAAATGCTTTATAATCATTTCTAAATAAATGGATCCATATTTTTGGCTGTGTTTGGCACAAGCCAGCCATTGTTCGTAAATTTCATATTCTCTTGTTCAGCTGACACAGTGCTGCATCTGCTCTAGGCAACCAGCTAGCTATGTCGCAACCTTATTATTTAGAACGGGAACTTTAGTTTAGGTGGACGTCACCATGAATTTAACACTTTCGCTCACCCCGCACGCCACCCCTCAATAGTGCGATATGGGACCCAGGGTGTCACAGGAGCGCGCGTAAATTGTGAAAAGTGTATACTCTCTTCAACTTTGTCACCTTAATTCTCGTCCTACGAGATTAAATTTGGCATCATTGTGTTCGCAATAGAATTCTCTACAGCACTAAATGCATATAAACTCCAATAGCCCGGCTAATTACCCGCAGCAAACAGAGAAAGTGCGAACGAGTTTCCCAGGAGCGCGCAAACGCGATAAAATGTTTTCACTATTTTCACTCTGGTCACCTTAATTTTTGTCCTAGGTCTTTCATTTTGGTCTCAATGGGTTCGCAATAGAATTCTCTAGAGGACCATTAGCATATAAAATATAAAACCTGGTCACGCTCCAACCGCCGACGAGTTGAAGACGGGCCATGCGTTAGGCGGGAGTGAGCGCTCAGATGCCTTCCAGCTCACTCCCAATTCCCTTCCTTTTCAAGCCTTTCTTTCGCAGTTTTCTTCCTGGAAGGGCCTTGTTCATGATCACTATCCATCGTCGAGTAAGGGTAGACAGTTTCTAAAGCCGCAGTAAGAAATATTGCCACGGAAAATAGCCGAAATGTTCACACGTTTGAGATGCGAGGGGAGGCGACATTGGTCACAACAGTGGAGCGAAAACAATGGGCCCACGGCATGTGCCAAGCCACCTGAGGGCCACGAGGCTCAACAAAGAAAATGGAAAGACATCGGCGCACATTTTAAAACCAGTCCCAAAAAAATCGGATAAAAACCTGATTTTTGGCGATTATTTAAAGTGGATGACGCAATGCTGTGTCATCCCCGGTATTACAGACAGTAAACCGATGACGCAATGCTGTGTCATGCCCGGGCGAAAGTGTTAATGAATAGTTCAGATTGGAGAATTATCAATTACCACAATACCATCATTACAGCATGAGGCGATTTTTTTTCTTAAGTAAAACGAAAGATATAATTAGTTAAACCAAAAAATATATTTCATTTGTTGTTTTATAAATCAAAGAGATATATATTTTTAATTTCATTTTTAATAACTGCTTTACTCTAAATTATTTCAGATTAAGAAAAATATACTTTACTTACGTGACTAATTAAATTGCGACATATTGGACAGTTACTAAGTTGTAAAAGACACAATTCACAGACACAAAAATGTTGACAGGGTAAAATGAGAACACAACGTTCTTTATCTTGGCAGATATTACAGCGTGTATTCATTAAATTCTTATCATGTTGACAATCGGATGAAACTGTGAGTTGTTGACGTCCTAAATTCTTTATAGTAAAGCTCAATATCTGATCACATTTGGGATCAGATATACAATAAGTAGTTGTATTAGGCTCATTATAAGTCCTGGTTAATGTTACTGTGTCATTATTCATTGAGGTTAAACATATATTTCCAACTTCATCTTTTTCGTTTTGATTATTTTCTTCTATGATTTTAACCCTTTTAAATTTTCTTTGGTTAAAATATAAATATCTTGTTATAATAGCTATAGCTTGATCATATGATTTAAATGATCGTCCATAGAGTATTACTACATCTTTAAGTACTCTTTTAACAATATCGCGTTTGTAACTTTTAGATAAAGTTACTAAAATATCTAATTTGTTCATCATTTGCATAATTATATCATTAGAAAATATTTTGGGGGGATATTTAGTGATTGTAGATGAACGTATATTTTTAATAAAATCAGGCCCTTTCATGATCAATATATAATAACATTGTGTTGACCAACGCCCATGTTCTATCCATGGATCATGACCTTCTTTCCAATTTCGAAAATGCATATTGCAATAGAAACAGATTACTTCATCTACACGAGGTGGTTTTTTATAAAAAAAAAACCCAGCTTGGGTGAACTCTTTTGGGCTGGGATGTTTTATTGAAAGTGGCCACGAGTCTTTGAAACTAGACAAGCGAACTCTAACCTCACTATATTTTTCATGATGTGGAGTTTTATGCGAGAGTATCCCCTTGGGTAATTAGTTTTTTTGATCTAATTCAAATTCCAAATCTTTATTATAATTAATATACTTGGGTTCTATGAGATAAGATGAAAATTCAATAGGAATATTACCTACTGGTTCGCCCTTCAAAAATGGACATTTAGGGCTTATTCTCCTATGAAATTCAATAAGTTTAATAGTGTTGTTATTTAAAATGAGTATTATATCTTCATTGAAATAATCGTCATCATTTAAAATATCATCCCAAGAATTTACATAGACATAACAAAATGCACAAGCGCATTCTATTCCTTTTTTCAGATAGAAGAAGCCATTAGTTACCAACTCTTTGGGCTTTGGGTTTACAGGCCAATTAATAAATGTTTCTAATCGCTCTTGCTCGTATTTTAAATCATTGTCTATACACAGCATCTTTTATACTGATTAATCCTTGTGTCTTTTCTTCTATATATCAACATAAAAGAAATATTTTTTTTTTTTTACTGAATAGTTAAAATAGCATTTATTTCATCACTAGTAGTTAAAAAATGTATTTTTAATTTGGTTGATTCTTTATTTTTTCTTAGTAAACCTACCTCCACATATGAATTTATATTAAATATATTTATTGGCAGAGGTTTATAATTATTATTATTATTATTATTATTATTATTATTATTATTATTATTATTATTATTATTATTATTATTATTATCATTATTATCTATTACATATATATTTGCTTGATTTACATTAGCTTCACTAAATAATTTTTGAACTAAAATACTCACACAAGCCATAATATTTTTCATATCTTGATTAAAAGGTGAGGAATATGATGATGGGGGAAAAATATAAAAAAATTTATTGCTTATATCGATTAAATCTGGAATAGTTTGCCCAGATATATACTGCATATTAATATTTTTTTATATACTATTAATGAAACTTGGTTCAACTAGAACCATACACACAAATCCACATTCACATTACAAAGTAATATATATGACACAGCATAAAGTATTCTGCGATAACATATGCTATTGACCTCAGAAACATTGACAGAGTTTATCATGTTATGAATTCAACAAAAATCATCTAAAATAATCATATAATTATTTATGCAACCTTTATTCCCATTTTCTTAATAATAGAAATTAATTTCTCCTTGTTTCTAAAGATTTCCTGATAAAGTGACACTTTATGTTTAAGAACTTTTTTTTCTTGGATCAGATTATTCATATCCAGCACAAGTTTTTCTGTGGTCAACGTATTGGCAAGTAATTGATGAACCTGTTGGTGGGTCAAGATTAAAATACGGGACCCTTTACTTGCAAGAAGAATTTCCTTCATTGTTGTTATGGGTTGATTTTCTTCACTTGGGTCTTGGGGACAAGGACGCTTTTGGGAAGTTGAAACAGTCTTTACTCCAATCTCGTTTCCTTGGGAAATTCTGGTACGTCCATAGGTTCTGGGTCTGGTGGGTCTGGTACTACTTCCAGCATTTTCTTGACCTATTGCTCCAGTTGAATTTACTCCAATGTCGCTTCCTTGGGAAATACTGATAGGTCCATGTGTTCTGAGTCTGGCGGGTCTTACACTTCTACTGGCATTTTCTGCACTGAGTTCATGGGAAGTTGTTGCAACAACAGTCTGACCTACTATGGAAGATGATGGAGTTGCCGCTCCAGTTGAATTTACTCCAATGTTGCTTCTTTTAGATAATTGCTGTTGTGTTCTGGGTCCTGCTAATTTCGGAGACAATGGGTCCACTCTAACTCTAGCAGCGAAAGTAGATGTTCTGCCTAAGTCTAAACAAACCGAACCATCAGTTATTCTGTTATAGCCACTGCCTCGGACACGTACTAAAGACCTTATTAGCAATTTCATGTCAAATTCATATGGTGCAACCATTATGAAAAACACTGTGCGCTCTCTTATTTTATATGATCAATTGTTATCCACTTCCCTAGAAAGAAACTTCCAACAGACAAAGGGTGGTTGTAGACCAGTTGATGGATAGGTTGGTTGGGTGGCTGTTGACCAGTTGATGGACAGGTTGGTTGGGTGGCTGTTGACCAGTTGATGGACAGGTTGGTTGGGTGGCTGTTGACCAGTTGATGGACAGGTTGGTTGGGTGGTGGTTGAGCAATTGATGGACAGGTTACTACCGTGAAAGAAAAAAAAAAAATATTTGAAAAAGAATAAGACACATACACACATACATTAGTATATTAAATATCTCTGTAGCTGAGAGAGCCATCTATAATAACCTTTCAATATGATGCGGAGCCTGGCCCGAAGGTGTGGACCTCTTAGCAGGAGTTGAATAAGACTAACTGCAGTGTTTCCGTCGCCACCTACCATAACTCGCTTATCTTTTGCCCTTCTAGCCCCCCCCCCATCATCCCCCAACTCAGCATTGTTGTATATTGCAGTTGTGACTCAATAATTAGAGAGTCGCTTAGTTGAATGCCGCCATACCATCTTCAAAACTACACTGGCTATAACTTCATTAAAGTAATCGACATATATAAGCTCACCTTTACGATGGATGTGATTGATCAGAAGCTCATGTTCATTTTCATAATAAATATATTTTTGTGATAACTGAAGAATCATCATTTTATACAATTGCCATTTTGATATAGGATATGACATAAAATAAAGCTTGAAAATATCAACAATGTTTTCGTTATTTTTGGGGAATTGCCTGCTGATCTTCCTTAGACTAGTACCACGTAAAGTCCCAGTTCTGACTAAGCACTGTGTCAGCTGAGCCATATATAAGTATTCGTGGCCGCCGGCCATCCACTGACGGCCAGTCACACACTCTTCGCTGCTCTTCCAAAGAAAAAAAAAGTGGTACGAAAAGCTCTCTTCAGAAAGAACTCACGCTGTTTCCTCAGATGGAATTAGAATGTAAGCTTATTCCTCATACAAATATAATATGTGATATTATTTTTTCTCAAAAGTATCAGACACCTGATCTAGATGAAATCCAAAACAATTAAAATATACCTTGTCATTTGAAATCTCGGTTAATTACAAGGTTAGTAATGCCTGTGTGAAAATTGGCCATAACACCAAAGATCCTCATCGAGTTGATTTGGCTTATTACACACTGGAGAATGGTGGCAAATCTTTACAAACTCACACTTACTATGAACTTGAACCCCTTTTCCAATCTCTGATGTCTCTTATTTTTTATATTTTTTTTTTGAGGGGGGGGGGGAGGTATTTACAAAATTCCTTTCTCTAATGAGTTGACTGCTTACCATCGACATCCTCTTATTTATTTTCAACTATTCCTCCCCTTATAGTGTTTATATGTCTATCCTTTAGATTCTTTTTCTCTGTTAATGCCTCGACTTGTCGCCTGCCTTGAGTCTTATCTTTTGTCCTTTGTTTTGCGTCTTTTAAGTTCGTTTTATCTCTTTTTGATTTTGTTGTTTTCTCAACAGTTTCAGGCGAAGAAACTTTCTGGGAGGCGATTGCTTTTAAAATGCTGTCATCACCCAATACACTTTCGTACTTAACTTTTAGGTTTTTAAGGAACCACGATTTTTCTGCTTCCATATTAGCCTCGTGTAATAACGCAATCGATTTTAAATTCTTCTTTTCGTTATCGATAGACACTATTTGATTATTATCCTCATAGTTGCTTATAGAATACGTACCATTTATCAGTGTTAATTTACTAATATTGTATAGAATTGGGAAAACGGGTGCTATTTCTATAGCTTCATTTATCATCGGTATGTTCAATATTTCAGATAGCATATCTTTGTGGTTATACATTTCTCTTGAAAAATAAAGGTTTAATTGAATGGAACGCCGAAGAATATTATCGTTTATTACCGTGACAAGATTCTTATAGAACTGGGCGCAGAATATAAATTTGAAGATATGATTTGAAAGTGAAATAAATAATTGCATCATTTCAGATTTCGCCATTTCATTCTTGCAAAACATTTTTCTCATTGAGAGTTTTTCGAATGCTGATCTTAAATACTTATTGTTGCATGTCCCGGCCAAGTAAGCATCGAGCTGAGTAGTGACAGCTTGGATGATTAATGTGAATTTATTCATTTGAGTTTCTTCATATTCTATGGGGTCCACCGAAGTCTCATCATGGTTAATCATCGACAAATGCATTCTTGTCTCACTTAATTCTGAAAGCATTTGTTTGTTGGAATCCTGGAGACTAGCATTTGTCTGTTGAATGGTCAACAGGTTAGAAGTTATTGTTTCATTTTCTTCTTGTAAGGTCTTAACATGTAAATCAATTTGTTGTTGTAAAGCCAGTATTTCATAAATATTATCAGAAGGGGACTTACGAATCACGTTCAAGATAATGTAATAAAAGCGTTGTACATTATTTGCATTCAAATCTTGCCTTATTTCCTTCTGGAATAATGTATATAGAATAGTAACGAAAGCATAAACTTTTATAACTTCCTCATTCGTTCCTTTATGATCTTTTTCCAGGTCAACAATTCGTTTGGTTATAATTTCTTTAACTAAAACTATTGATGCCACCGCGTCTATTAACAATTTAGCAACATAATTAGGTTCGTCTAATTGACGTTTTAAATGATCATTTTCATTTACATAAGGTATTATTTGACGTTCGTGTTCATATACTGTTTCATCGATAATATTAGTTTTAAATTTGTCTAATATTTGATTAAATAAATTTCTTTCTTCCTCGTTAGTAAAAATATTAAGAATATTATTATTTTGGTGTAGATCATTATTATTAATATAATTTAAACGGGAAATCCTATCTCTAATGTCCTTTTCACGTTCTTCGTGAATGTAGTTATCACGTTCGGTATTTAACTGATGAATGAACTTATTTATTATTGCTTCAATTTGTGATTTTCCTGTTGCTTTCGATTCATTATCATTATTTAAAGGAAATATGCTTGAAAAACAATGAATTATATCGCTATTCGATAATGTAGGTTTTGTATAAAGTCGCTCTAATGTTTCAATATTATATTTATTTGCTTCATTTATATTCTTTACTAATGTATTATATTCGTCATACTTTATTTTTTTAGAATTTTCACAATCTAGTAGTTTTTGTTGGCATTCTTGAACATAATGGTTTTGGGATACTAATAAATTATTATATTCTTCTTTTTCTGATAGTTTATCATCTTTGCATTTTTGTAGGGCTTGTTGGCATTCCAGAAATTGCATTTTCTGGATCCTTATATCGTTTTCACATGCAGCTAATTTTAGTTGGTATTCCTTAAGAGACATTAAATTTATATTTATTTTCATATATAATTCTTCTTGTTGTTGACGACTTATACTAGTATTATTTGAATTTATTAAATCGGTTAGTTTTTCTTTTTCATCAGCTAAGTCTTTTATTTGTTTGTCTTTGTCTTCGAAGATATGTTGAAATTGTCTGTCTTTCTCATCTAACATAAATGCATATTCTGTTTCATACTGTTTCTTTTCATCATCGTATTGGATTATAAGCTTCATTTGATTATCTTGAAGAGTTGAATTTTCCTTCTTTAAATTCTCTATTTCATTTTCTTGGTCTCCTAATTTCTTTGTAAGCTGCACAATAGTAAGTTCTAAATCTCTCACATTTGTATTTAAATCTGTTATTGTGGCATCTTGATATCCACATTTATTTTCTAATTCACTTTTTTCATTCTCGCATTCATTACATTTTTTATTCAAATGAGCTATTGTTTGTTTTTGTTGATTCTGACTCTTAAGAGGATATGTTTCAGTTATTAATTTAATATATCGATCAGAGATAGTAAACAAATGAAGCATTTTATTCAATAATAAAATTATTCTTTTATCATCATCATTCACAACAACAAAATTGTTAATAAGAGTTTTTATGAATATACGTTCTCTCAAACCCGAGGAACCATTGTCTGGGAATGTTATAGTATTCAAGATTATTTTAACAATTTCACTCATTTTTTTTAAATTATTGATTTAATATAATTCTACGATCAGGTGACAAAAATTAAGCAAGAAAAAGAAGGATGAGTGGGGCTTCATTTTCAAACAGGTAAAAGAAATTATTTATTTATTTACCTGATTCTCATAGAAATTGTAGGGGACGATGATGGATTGAGAGAATTAATTGGAGGAGGAGGAGGAGATGGTGGGTGTGTTGAGTAAGTAGGAGGAGATAGTGGTTTCGGAAAAGGAACTTTTTTGGATGCTCCATTCCCTTATACCCCTTCTCAACATAGAAATTTGTTTCTCCTGTTCTTTAAACATTTTATACAAAACTGACAAATTTTGTTGAATAATATGGTTTTCATGTTTCAGCTTATTAATATTCAGCAATAGTTGCTGTTGTGTTCTGGGTCCTGCTAATTTCGGAGGCAATGGGTCCACTGGAACTGTAGCAGCGAAAGTGGATGTTCTGCTTAAGTCTAAAATGACTCCTGTGTTATAGGCACTGCCTGAGACACGTACTAAAGACCTTGACAATTGCATGTCATCAAATTCATATGGTGCAACCATTATGAAAAACAGTATGTGCTCTCTTATTTTATATGATCAATTGTTATCCACTTCCCTAGAAAGAAACTTCCAACAGAAAAAGGGTGGTTGTAGACCAGTTGATGGACAGATTGGTTGGGTGGTTGTAGATCAGTTGACAGACAAGTTGGTTGATTGGCTTGACTAGTTTGTGGAATGGTTGTTTGCTTCTTCAGTTCCGCCAGAGATTGAATAGTACTGCTTGTTTGTTCACTTTCACTGTCTAGAAAGTTATATCAAGAGGTAGTATGTAGTGTAGTGTGCTTGGATTGCGACTCTACCACTAATTAATCCATAAACTGTGTTCTGCTGCAGGCTACCTTAGTGACACTTTTATACTACCTTAAAGACAAAAAAAATAAATAGAAATATCTATTTTGAAAGGATACACACACACACATTGGTATAACTAAACTACAACTTTTCCTCATCTGAGATTATATCTGGGGAGAGGAATAATATTTCGTCAATAATAATTATAAGGTATTTATTATAGGAATAATAGGATTTGAAATTCATATATTTCCAGCCGGGTTGATAGATAGGATACATTATGTTATGTAAATGGTCTAAAATCATCCTTATTACTGTAGGTGTGGACATATTTTTGTATCCAACACAACTTTCTTGACAATGATGTTTTCTAATTTCTTAGAAGAGTCTTGGGTATGAAGTATTTTCAATATGGTCTCCCTCAGCACCTTCAGCCACCAGCACATCTGTACGTTCATTTCCATAAATTCAAACATGTTAGGCTTTGCAGTATTGCTCTCGAATCGTACATATCATATCATTATCACACATCTAAAATATTCTTTACTATGGTATAATTGCTTTAATAGTATATTTTATCTCAGCTCTGCAAATTGGACATGTGGATATGTTTGATGCACATTTGAAACAAGTGCATATGTGATTACAAGATAAAAACGTTAACTCACTCTCCTTCTCCATACAAATCTTACACTCAATCACTCTGTGTCTAATTGTACCTTCTGACTTTGGGAGAGCGGCAACTTGATCAGTTATTCTACCAAATAATGGTTGTGGGTTAGAATCACCAGACATTGGTGGGCTTGGGACAACATCAACTTCAGTCAATGTCAATTCATCAACTATTGTAGATTCTACTTGCTGATTGGGGTAAGAAGCCAACTCAGTTCCATCAGACATTGGTTGGCTTGGGACAACATCAACTTCAGCCAATGCCAATTCCATTAAAGTTGTAGATGATTCTACTTGTTGGTTTTGGTCAGAGGCCAACTCAGTTCCATCAGACATTGGTTGGCTTGGGACAACATCAACTTCAGCCAATGCCAATTCCATTAAAGTTGTAGATGATTCTACTTGTTGGTTTTGGTCAGAAGCCAACTCAGTTCCATCAGACATTGGTTGGCTTGGGACAACATCAACTTCAGCTAATGCCAATTCCATTAAAGTTGTAGATGATTCTACTTGTTGGTTTGTGTCAGAAGCCAACTCATTTCTATCAGTCATGGGTGGGCTTGGGACAACATCAACTTCAGCCAATGCCAATTTATTTACTAGAAGTTTTCTAACTTCGTCTTCTATGTACTGTAAGACTGCTTCAATAAATGACGCAATGTCAAAGAAAGGTAACCCCTTCTCTTTGAGTTGATTATGATACGTTGTCATCACATGATCTTCCTGGAAACCCATTGAAATAAGGTGCTTAGTTATGTCTAGTTCCTTAATAAGTTTGTGTTGATCTTCATTGATATGGGTTATTGAAGGGTTTGTCTCATAAGATGGCCTTTCCCCTTGAACCTGAAAAAAAAAGTTAATGTTACAAATGGCTTTTATAAAGATTACAATAATAATAGTCAACCTTCATTTCAAGTTACTTAGCTGACATACCTGATCAATGAATTCTTTTCCTTTCATCAAGAAGAGGAAGGTACACTCTGGGTACCAGCGAGCATGTTCATCCCAAGGTATATCATCAGTTTCCCAGTTTCGAAGTCCATTCCCACAATGATAACAGCGCACATGATCACTTAAACCACAATAGAAGAATCCAGTTCTGACAATTCAGTTGGTTTCTGTGTTACACGTTCAGGCCAATTGTTAAAGCTTGCTAGGCGACTTTCAAGTGTTAAGTATTTTTTTCGCTTGGCAATGGTATGTTGGTGAACTCCATTGTCTGTCATAGGACTTAGACCACAGACATCTATTCCTTGTCTATAGGACGAATTTTTACTATTTCTCAGTGGAATGGAATAACCCTCGAATTTTTCATTAAATATCAGGGGAAAATTTCCCACTGGTTGGTTTCGAATGAATTGACAATGGGGAAAGTGATACTGATGTTCGCCTCTGGGAGTGTCTCCTCTTTCCCAGGAACCAAGAATGCCTCGACAAAAGACACAAGCAACGTGGTCATTTGTTCGAAGATAGTAAAAGCCATCACGAGCCAAATCAGATGGTTCTAACCATTCAAGTGGCCAATCTATGTAGGTATCCAAACGTTCCTTTTCAAACCGTAAACTGTCATATGAATCAAACTTCTTAGAAATAGATCTTTTCACGTTCTGATTAAATGTGCATTCTGGTTTCTCTTTCTTATGAAAAAGCAATGATTCTATTTTCATCTTTGTTTACGTTCGTGGCATCAATTTGAAAATGGCACATTGAACATTCTAAAATATTTGCTTTATGAGTATAATAGAAACCCGCCTTTGCAAGTACATGACTGTTTACACTGAAGTTACAGTCCTTAAAAGTCTCCAAACGATTTTTTTCTTCTCGCATTGCTATGAAAACAAAATGTGAGTGTTGTATTAGACTGACTAGTTAGTGACTGAGAGAGGCATCTCTCTCTCTCTCTCTTTATATAATACACAATCTCCCTCCCCCCTCCTCCCCCTCCTCCTCCTCCTCTTCCTGTTGACTCATAGACTTAAAATTGGGACTATAGAGTTTATCCGCTGAAATCCTTTACCAGATCCCTTAAAAAGCTGAAATAATGGTAAGAAAAATATAGGGAACCAAGTGGAAATTCTGTGATAAAAATAGAAATTTTAATTGTGGAAATTTTACTACATTTTTTACACTACTACCTAACTACTTACTTATTTTTATTGATGAACACTTTATATATCATGTGTAAATCAATACAAACTCCAGTCTTAAAGATGTCATCCCTACCACAGGTGTTACTAGAAAACATATTTTAATTAATTGTCCCTAGTCCACTTCTCGACAGTAATGAAGATGGTAATTTGTCTCTATAGACTTCTAAAGATGATCAAGATGAAAATGTGTAACTGAGTTGGTTGTCTTCCCAATGCCTTCCACTGTATAATAAAGTTAATGGTAACTAACCACCTAATTCTTCTTCTTCATCATCTTCAAAATTGTCGGTCAAATTTTTTTCAAAAAGGAACCTGCTCCATATTGTTGGAAATTGGGGCCTAATATCTTCCACGGCAATCTGTTTTTTTTCTACTTTTTCATTTAGCCACTGTAGAAAACTTGTCCCCATTTCCTGAAAGTAATGATAATTATTTATTAGTGTTATAAATCCCTTATTTTTCAACCTAATTTTTCAAATAATTAATTTCTTAAGAGAGTCTTTTTATGAAAACAAAGTAGGTAGGTGCTTTACCCATCATACTCACCTTACATCTTTGTAAAATATAAATCGAGAACTTGAGCCATTTCTGAATTTCATTTAGTCGTAATTGAGTTAAGTGAATATTATTCTCTTAACTCCAATTTTGCTTGTTTTTTTTCTTGGATAAAAAACAATAAACTGCTTTTTCCCTCAAGGCTCTAAGTATTACATACCATCTTGTTTTTACTTTTATCATTCCAATTGTTTCTTCATTCTCATTTAGAAAATAAAAAACTTCACCTTCTTTGTAAAGATCACTTCGCACCTGTAAAAATAATTTAATAATATAGTTTCATAAAAGAAATTTTATTGAAAAATGTGACAATATAAATTGGCACTTCCTTGTACAATAGACTTTTTGTTTGCCTACCTTATTCTGGTGTTTCACTACATATTTAGCTTCAATTATTGAATAGGCAGGAGATGTAAAGCCTAATGCCGTAAACAGGTTGAGTGTGTAGTGTGGAGGTAATGCAAGAAGGCTAGTCTCTTCATATTCGTTGTACAATGGAGTAAAACAGATAACATTGAGTTGATGCTTATCCAAGTGACTGAGGTTAACAATATGTTGGTTGTCAGGTTGAAGAAGCTCACACACAGCTGTACATTTAGTATAGTGTAAGATACTATATACCAAATGTCGATTCATAATATCCATATTATTCAATGTATCCCACAGTGATCTGGCCACAACTTTAGCAACAACATAACGTTCTCCATCATACCGCTCAATGTCTTCCCTTTCTCCAATTAACATATGAACACTTTTACTCCCAGTAATTAAAAAAAATTTACCATTAATGTATCTGCCACTGAAATGAGCTGATTCACCATTCACTTTAGTCATACAAACTACTTTAGAAGTAGTAGTACTGAGATCTTCTAAGCAATATTGTTTCCATAGATCATTTGTTTCCGGTTGTTTATCATCCTCATCACCAATACCACCAGTAAATTTTTTATTGGCAAAGATCACTAAATCAAACTGTCCCTTAAACTCCAAGAGTGTTACACCACGAGGAACATTTTTTCGAACTTCAGGATCATTGTTGTAGATTGTGTCATCAGGGCCATAGCAGTTGACCTTTATATCATGAAGAATAGCAGGGTCGTCTTCAGGGGATAGGATTCCATGTGGGACATTTGCACTTATTCTTTTTATCTTCTTTTTTTCTTTCAATGTTTTTAAAAGATTTTCATACCTACAAACAAAACGAAAAAAAAAAAATAAGAAGTAATAATTTATTGGGGTATGGATATTATAAAAATATATATATGATATATATTATTAACATATTATAATAATGATACTTACAATTCCGAAGACTTTAAACTGTTTTCAGCATAGCAAATCATCTTCTGAAATGATGCTCCATATGTATCTGGAAGTTTTTCTTTCATCTTGTTTTGGTATATGTTATCAAGGGTCATCATTAACATATTTATAGAAAGTGGTGAATCCATAGTTGTTGTATATGTCAACAATTAAATAATATTAAATAGTTATCACTATGGATATATGCATGCTGCATCAGACCACTTAACACTGAGGTAATAATACTGGGCATAACGCTTTTATATACTTGAAGGCGATTTAACTCACCCCTACCCCTCCTCCTCCTCCTCCTCATCTTCCTACTCCTCAAGTCAGAATTTGAAAAGATAGATATAAAAGAATTCAACTGTCAGTTACAACCCTAGTCCTGTGCTGTATCTAGTGAGTCCACTTTGATAATATTATAATATAATTATACTGACTTAGTTTGGGTAAGGTAGGGTCTTGTTTGGTCTTACTCTAATTATTAGTCCTGCATCACCTTATACTATCTTAGATAAAAATGTTGATTGATCAGTTAAGTTACATATGCCTTAACATATTTTTTTTTTTTTTTTACATTCACAGATTTGAAATAGATCACCATTATGTCTGATATTAACGAGACAACAGCAAATTTTGAAAATGATAAGACTCTGAGTGAACCCAACCCTACAGGCAAAGCAATGAACCCCAATGAAATATGGGAAGCTGAATCTGAAAAGACTGAACCCAACCCTACTAACCCCAATGAAATATGGGAAATTGAATCTGTAAAGATTATGTTAATAAAACCTGAAGAAATACTACTAAAGTGGGGAATAAAATATGAATTATTCATGAGACAAATTAATGGAGTCAAGCTTGAAAATACCTATCAAGTGATTTTGATGTCGAAGGCCTCATCACAGGAAAAAATTGAAATATACCATATTAAAGTAGTATTTCAAGATGATGAATTGGTTTTGTTTAATGGGTGTGATGACAACTTAAGTTACCACCTGAAAAAACACAAATATGTTGTGTGTGAGTATACCCTCATCCAATTAACTATCCGTAGTTTTTTTAAATATGAAGAAAAATTACCCACTACTTTGTACATACAAATTTTTAAAGATGAATGGGCATCCAGCCCAGCGTGGGATAATCGGGTGAAGTAACTTTACACACAAAATTTAATGATTATTTCCTCGGCTCCAAATAAATGTTTTCCTCCTCCCCAACTTCAATGGAAGAATCACTTGATATATCAATGAGATCATGCTTAAATATCATGTCTCCAAAAAGCTATAAATGTCTCCTGTCCCCTCTCCCCTCTATTTGGAGGAGGTGGGTGCAAGGCGTCGTCCTCATTCACTCCAAACCCACCTTCACGTATCTAGACAGTCTTCACAATACCGACATATGACAACTTGTACTGACACTCACCGGAACTAGTGCCAGCCATACTGACATTATCATCTTACTTTTTAATTATACTACATCTGTTCCCATTCTGGGCTCACTTTTTATTTAGTGAAAAATTACAGTGAAATTAAAAGGTGCCCCCATTCCCCTACTTATGTACACTAGAATAATAAAGGCAAAATTAAAAAAAAAATAAAGCAATATATTTTATAATTCATACACACTTTTATTTAGTGAAAATTACAGTGGAATTAAAAATGAAATGAGGCAGCCTTCAACTGTTCGAAAGTTTTTTTTTTTTAAATCAGCAATCTCCTGCCAGAGGTTTGTATTCTTCTTCTTCAGGTCGGTGATGTATCCACGTCAGTCACTATGTCAGTCACTGTGCGGAAGTTTTGAATAACATTGGCTCTTTGGTCCCATTATAAATTAATATGACTTCCAAGTGGTTGCACATATCAATTCCTCAAAAGAAAGGCAGGTTGTTTCAGCCTTCCAACTCTTTAATTTCATTTTTTAAATCATCAATCTCCTGCTTGAGGTCGGTGTAGTTCCGCTTCAGGTAAGTGATTATTTTTAATAACTCTTGCTCTATCATCTTCAATAGTGTGTTGTTCTGATTGATGTCGGTGTTGTTCTGCTTGATGTTGGTGATTATTTTGCTGATTAATTGTAACAACTCTTGGTCTGTCTTCAAAAGTATTGTCTCATTCTGCTTAATGATGTCGGTATTGTTCTGCTTGAGGTTGGTGTTGTTCAGCTTGATGTCGTGGATTATTTGTAACAACTCTTTCTCTATATTCAATATTAGTGTCTCCTCTTCCTCTTCCCAGCATAGTTTCAAGGTTTTTTTCAGCGTATCTTGTGTCCTATTCTCCATCCTGGGGTTCATCTGAGGAGAGAGCATCTCGGACAACTTTTTCTTTGGAAGTGCAGCGAAGCTGGCCATCAGTGGATGTAATATAAGAGTGAGAGTGGTCGGCGGCAACGAATATTTATATATATGGCTCAACTGACACAGTACTGCTCCGGGCAACCAGCTATTACATTACTAGGTGGACTTCGCCGCCATGAGTTTGATCTCAAGGTTTTCAACACTTTATCTAAAATATCACTTTTAAAAATGTTGACTTCAACCTTCAACGGTCCAAAATTTTTTATTAAATCAGTATTCTTCTGCTTGAGGTTGGTGGTGTTCATCGTTTTTTCTAATCAATATTCTTTTGATTGAGGTGTATTGATCTTCTCTCTGTGACATCAATAAGCATTGTTTCAATTTTTTTTTCAGCGCAGCTTCTTTACCAGAAAGTTAATGAAATTGGGGAGTATGACTGCTACCGGATGCCCACTCACGGATGCGATCCCACTATTGCTCGACACGGGTGCTTTTGGCTGCTGGGTTGAAGAAGTTACGTAAAAAAGTGAATTTGAATTAAAAATTGCCCAAATACTAGAAAAAGGTGGGGCCTGGGAGCCTTTTGGAAAAATTTGGGTTGGGGTAGGATAATAAAATAAATTAATTTGTGGAAATAATGTAATATATTCAGTATCTCATTCTTTTACCTTTTTTACCCCAATTATTTATTTAGAGTGACTAACAACTACTACTATTTTCTGATTGAACTGTCCATTCATGCTTATTTTGTAAAAGTATTTTCTTGGGGAAATAAGCCACCACAATGCAGCCAAAAACATTCAGAAACCGGTTTCAAGGTTCTGCTATACAGGCATTCCTCATTTTTTTCTCCAGTCTGTGTGATTTTATCCATGATGGCTTCGGTAAAAAAAAAAAAAAGTAAATTCCGAATAGTCTGAACAACTTCTATCTTCCATTTAGTGTCTGTCACTTCGACATCTCTTTTTGGGAAGTTGCGGAGCTGTGTAGTAGCAAATAAGAAAGACATTAATATATTCTCTACCGAATAAATTTTAACAGAGCATAGGAATTCACAGATTAAAAAAAAAAAAACTTTTAATCACAAAAAAATAAATAACGTACAACTGAAATTAATCCTCTTATTAGTGAAGTTAATTACAAATACATACCTGTGCCTGTTGTTGTTTCCTGACCGAAGACACGTTCCTCCACATTCTCCTGCTTCTCCCATTCCTCCCCTGACTTGGTGTCATCATCTGCATCTGAAGACCATGGCCATTTGATTTTTCTAGAATCAAGCTTCCTTAGTGCCTTTTCTTTCTTCTTCATCTTTCTCTTTATGGCCTTATTTAGTACCAAGCCCTTTAGTTTGTCAATCAACCAGTCACTTTCGAATGCGTCTGAGGACGACGATGAGGACGACGATAAAGACGATAATGAGGAAGAAGATGAAGAAGATGACCTTGCTTTTACCGTTGATTCAACCAAACAAGACATTTGCTCAAGTAAGACAGATGCAGCTTGACCTCTTTCAGCTTGTTCTTTTGCTTCCCCAGAAGAGTTAGTAGTTATCTCGAAACCCTTCATCAGTTCGGAAACAAGGGGTGGGGGAGGATAGAGGGAGGAAAGAACGAATAACAATAAATTAAAATTACTATTATAATTGTGTTTTACTGTAGTATTATGAATAAAAAATCAATCTCTAAATGTTAATTTACCTGAAAGAGACAAATAATTACAAGTCAATCATTTTACACTATACTCTCTTTATATGTTTCCAAATGGCTTAGGAAGTGGTATATTCTGACTTGTTCCTTCAGCTTCGGCTGTACCTGATCATTGCACACATAAGTAGTTAATGTAGGTACTATAACAATAAGAAATAGAGTGTGTGGTTTTTTTTATGATTTGATTCATAAACTGAACTGGTAAGGAATTGATTATTGAAGCTTGTTGTTATGTAATTCTTGATGGACTAGATGACTGCATATGAATCAATAGTTAAACTGTAATGACGCCCGCCACTACCCTACTGAATGATAAACTGCTTAATTTCAGTAGACTGTACACCTGACACTGGAGCTGGAGAGAGAGCAAGGGTTTGTGACTCTTAAATAGGCAGAAATTCTCCTTTTATACCACTATCCCATCCCCCTCCCTCCACCATAGGTTGCTGAATCAATACAAGTTATTTTCATTAATATTTTCTATATTTTTATTAATATAGGCCGATTACTAAATTCTAATTCTGATTATTTTGTTAGATCATAAACACATAATTTAATGGATAAGTAGTATATAATCAAAGGCTGAATGTTTTCTTAAAATCTTTCTATTCTCTTTCCCTCTTTTTAGGAGTTGAGTTAATTTGCCTACTCCCCGACCTGCTACTCCTTTTTTTAATTTTTTTATTATTACCCCCCCCCCCAAAAAAGTCCTTTTTATCATCCTTCTTTTCGTCTAGCATTATTACATCCTCTTCTATTTCCTTTTCAACCTCCTTCTTTTCTTCTAGCACTATTGAACTAGTGTCATTTATTGGTTTAATATCCTCATTCTTTACCTTCAACTGATGAACTGGGGTCATTTATTGGATTAATATCAACTTCCTCTTCCAATTGCTTTCCATCTGTTCCTCTCCTATTCATGAACTGTTTTCCTCTTTGATTCTTTTTCAGAGTCAATATTTCATTTTTCGTCTGTCTTGGGTATTTAATTTTGATCGTTGTTTGGCATCTTTTTGTTTTGTCCCCGAATCTGTTGTTTTATATGTTTTGGATGTTTTTGTTGTTTCCTGTGATGAAACTTTCTGAGAGGAAATTGTTTTTAAAATGATTTCATCGCCGATTATATTTAAATACTTCTTTATTATTTGTGTTTCAATAAACCATTTCTTTTCTTGTTCAATATCATCACTGTTCAATAATGTAAGTAATTTTAAATTGTTATCCTTGTTATCAATAGACACTATTTGGTTTTTGTAAATTTCATCTTCGTTAATGTTAATTTTTTCTCCAATCAGTGTTAAACCCTTAATATTATATATAATGGGAAAAACAGAAGGGGTTTTAATAGCTTTCTTTATATTTTGGGAGTTTAATAAAGCTGTTTTCATAGTATCGATGTCATATAGGTTTTGTGAAAAATATAGGTTTAATTGAATAGAAGGCATAAGAATTTTATCGTTTATTACCGTAACAAGATTTTTATAGAACTGGGCGCAGAATATAAATTTAGAAATATGATTCGAAAGAGAAAAGAATAATTGTTTCATTTCATTTTTGGCAACACTATTCCTACAAAATATTTCTTTTACTTTAATCTGATCGAATGCTAATAACAAATACTTTTTTCGGCACTTCTCTGATAGGTAAGCATCGAGTTCATTAATAATAGTTCTGATAATAGAAGTGAACTTTTCTACTAGAGTTTCATCATAGTCTGAAGAAACGTCAATTGTATTAATCATCGACAAATGTATTTTCGATTCTTTTAATTCAGAAGTCATGACTAACATTTTAGAATTCATTTCTTTATTTGTTTGTTTTAATATCGAATTTTCTGATTCCTGCATTTGTTGAATGGCTAATATTTTAGAAGTATCACCATATGATTTGTGAATCACTTGCAAGATAATTACATAAAAGTGTTTTATATTTCGTATGCTAAAATCTTTTTTAAGTTCGTTCTGATAAATTGTATATATAATTGTAATAAAAGTATATACCTTTATAACTTCATAATTTGTTTCTTTGGTATATTTGTATAAATCTGCAAGTTGTTCTATTATCTTTTCTTTAACTAAATCCATAGATGCAAGTTCATCTACTAACATTTTAGCCAAATAATTTGGTTCTTGTAACTGACGCTTTAAAACAACATTTAAATCAACATAAGGCATTAATTCTTTTTTGTGTTTTTCTACTATTTCATCAGTAATATTAGTTTTGAAACTATTTAGTATATGATTAAATAACCCTCTTTCTTCCTCCTTAGTAAATAATATATTTGCTATATTTTCAGGTTGTAGATCATTATTATTATAATTACTATTGTTAATAATGTCATTTAACTTAGCCATTCTATTTGTGTGTTCTTGTTGAATATAATTCTTGTGTTCTGTATTAAAATGATCAATAATCTTTATTATTATTTCTTCAATTAGTTTTTTTTTTCACTTGAATAACTATTATTTATAAACAATATATTTGAAAAACATTCAGTTATATCATTATTTGATAATTTTTTTATTGTGTTTATATTCACCAAGAATTCCTTATATTTATTTAGCATTTGGTCCTGAAGTTGTTATAAGTTTCTTCTTCTTGTCGATGTTTCTCAAGTTCTTTTGTTTTGAGTGATAATAACTCCTCATATTGCCGTTGATGGGCTTGTTTTTGTTTCATATAGGTTTTTTCTAGTTCATGTTTTTCATAGTTACATTTCTCAAGTTCATTTTTGTAAGTTTCTTCTAGTTGATGTTTTCATTAATATGTCTATGACTTTGAGTTAATTTTTCATTTATTCTATTTATTTCTTGTTTTTGTTCAGATAATTGTGTGGTACATAGTTGTAGGTTTTTATTGAGTTCAACGTTTTTAGATTTTATTTCAGTATTATTTGAATTAATTAGAATATTTAACTGTTTAATTTGATTACCTAATTCTGTTATTTGTTTGTCTTTTTCTGTTAGTTGTTTGTCTTTTTCTATATTTCTATTATCTAATTCTTTTATTTGTTTGTCTTTTTCCTCTATTTTATCTTCACATTCTTTTAATTGACCTAAATACAATACTTGGGTTTTCAATTCTTCTTCATATTCATTGTTGTCAATTTCTATTTTGTTTATTATATTTTTTTGTTTTTTCTATTTCAGTTGTAAACTTGTCAACTTGTTTATTTAAATCGAGTATTTCGCGTTCTTTTTCTGCTATCGCAGTCTCTAGGAATTTTTTTTCCATATTACACTCATCATATTGTTTATTTAATAAAGCTATGGTTTCCTTTTGTTGATATTGACTTTTAATAAGAGGATATGTTTTAGTTATTAATTTTATGTATCGATCAGATAGATCAAATAAATGAAACAATTTATTTAGTAATATGATTGTTCTTGTTTCATCATCATCTTTAGCAGAAACATTGTTTAAATAAGTTTTTATATTTATACGTTCTCTTAAACCTGAGGTCCCATCCTCAGGGAAATGTACCATACTCAAGATTGTTTTAACAATTTCACTCATTTTTTATGGGGTGAGAAAAAAAATACCTATTTTGAAGTCCAATGTTAATTTTATCTTATTGAAATGAAATGAAACGCACATTATTTTGAATAGGACATTCAATGTTGATTTTTCAGCATTCAAAATAATTATTTCTTGCATTGAATACAGGATACCATAATTTTACATTCTCTCGAATATTACGTTTCTGGACTCATAATCGGAAACTATATCAGGGAGGAGTCCTGATCTTCCTCCTGTTTCTTGTTCTTCTTCCGAGATTTCCACATAGATATTAAATTTAATGCTAGCAAAGGTGTCTGAGGAATTAATGTTCTTAGCCACCATTTTACATTCCACCTCATTATTACCATCTTGAAGTTCAAGTTTCATTACCACAAATGGTGGTAATGAATTTTCTTTAATTGGAAAATCATACTTAGAGAATCCCTGAATAAATATATCTTGACTTGCCGCATGCGTACATGATATCCACAATTTGTCCATGTCGAATTTTTTTCTTTTATTATGTGATTTGGTCCGTACTGCATTTATATGGTTTTGTAATTTAACATCTTGTATTTCACTTTGATCTGTATAAACATTAGGTGTCAAATCATTAATATTCCAAGGAAATATTTAAATAATTGGATTTTTGGTATAATATCCCTTGTCGTAACTAGAATTTTGCCATACATAATTTGTGTTATTTGAGACAATATTATTATCTAAATATCTGTGGATTTTATTGTAATTTAAAAGGAAGCTATTAAAAGGCTTAATGATTGTATTCTCACTTTCGATTCTATTCTTAGGATTATACGAAATTGGTGGTTTAGGAATAATTACGAGACCTTTATAGGTATTTATATCTCTGATAAACAGGGAGAATAATGATTCCAACTTTTAGATGATTATATTAGATTCTTCAGAGGACTCTGTTCTTGTTGTTGTTGTTGTTGAACTGATGGTGGATGGTAATGTTGTTTCTTGAAGTACTTCAGAGGACGTTGTTGTTGTTGTTGGACTGATGGTGGTTTGTAATGTTTCAGAGAATTTTGTTGTTGTTGGACTGATGGTGGATTGTAATGTTGTTTCATGAATCGGATCATGTCTGATAGCCTTACTGACATTGATACGTTTTCCGCGTAAATAAATAATTATTATAACGACTATAATTAGGATTATAGCAACTAAAATTCTTATTAACCCATTGCTACTTTTTCTTTTTTTCCTATTGTTTTTTAGTTATAATAAATTCATAAAAAAAATTATTTAACAGAATATCAAACATATGCTGTACATTTGTTTCTTTAAAAAAATAGAGGTTTAATAATAATGGAAAATTGTTTTTTATTAGCTTTTAATTATATACAAACTTTTTCTGAATCGAATGGATATGTCCATAAACGACATATCTTATACGAAGCCTCTGCTTCAGTAGTAAATATGGCTAATGGTTATTGTTATGTAGATAAATCGGTCTTTCATTTCCCCTTCAAATGCATTAATAGGTATCTAGATATAAATACAAAAACGAACAAAGATGAAATAACAGATGAAGAATTAAACCAAAATCAAGAAGAATTAAATAACTTAAGCGAATGTCTAGAAACTCTGGTGTCAGAATATGATATAAAATATGTCTGGGTCTATGGAAATAATCAAATCTTATTCCAATTACCTGTTTTACAAAATCTGGCAGTTATCGATATCCGAAATAAGAACATCCACACATTTAGAGACAAAATAACAATAATAAATCTTTTAATGAATCTCGAAATGCATTATACTGTCGGGGTAATATTTATACATTTCCACCAGTTTTACATAGTATTACAAATCTTTGTCATTTACTCGCCCAAAATTTGATTAATGGATACCATGATTCACAAAGAGTATTACCTTCTATACCACAAATAAAAACAGCAATAATGATCTACAGTGTAATTTTCATTTAGAAGGTGAGAGTAGTTCAACTTGTGCTTGTCTGTTGAATGAAATAAACTGCCCTTACTCTTAAGTTCATATCGGCTAGTCAAGAGCTATATACGACAGAATATAAAGATTACATTAATAGTAATCATAGGGATAAGGAACGAATGTGCCAATATATGGCTGAACGTGAAGTCGAATACAAACTGCAAGCGCTGTTGCTCAGTATGGTTTGGCCCGAGAAAATACATTGGCAATGTAGGAGAAACATAAATGGAATGGATGTAGGCGTAACAATTCTAAACTCTCTTGTTAAAAATAAATATAACTGGATTCAATGGGAGGTTAGGAATTTTAAGAAACACATAATGAAGCAAACAAGGGTGAATCATCAAGATTCATATATCATAGCAAATATTCTGATCTTTTTAGGGTATGAAGAAACACATAATATATGTAAACTACCATAACAACAATCCTAAAACATTTCATGCTAAGAAGATAATAAAACTAATTATTTTCAAATGCATGACTTAGGAAAGAACCTGGGACATTGTTTAGCTTAACAATATGAGAGATGCAAGAATAAGGATTTTTTTTTTTTCAATGGTCACAAAGGGTTGACATCTTTCATTCCATATTAATTCCACTGTAATTTTCATTAAATAAAAGTGTGCATGTTTTTATTTGTTTAAATTTTGCCTTGGTAATTATTATTCAGTGTATTCAGTGTAGGTTATCGAAAGGCAGGACTGTATAGGACATATGTTGTTTTCGTTGTGTTTGTGAATTGCCTAGATAAGCTAGATAGTAATAAGTACCACATAAAAGTCCCGGTTTCTAACTAATAGCTGGTTGCGGAAGCACTGTGTTAGCTGAGCCACATATATAAATATCCGTGGCCACTCTCACTACATCCACTAACGGACGGCCATCAGCCAGCCCCACCACACACGCTTGCTGCTCCTTCCAAGAAAAAGTTGTACGAAGATGCTTTCCCAGATTAACCCTAGGCAGAGACAAGCTGAGTTGAATAAAAACTTGAAAAGAATGGAAACACTCTTGAAGAAGAAAAAGAAAGAGTTGATTTACCTCAAGAACGAGAATAAGATGTTAACACAGAAGAATGTTGTTATCTACCAGAAGTTTCCACCAAACAAGAGAGTGAACTAGAAAATAGAATATATAAGGGAGGAAGAAAAAGAAAGAGTTGTTTTACCTCAAGAACGAGAATAAGATGTTAACACAGAAGAATGAAGTTTCCACCAACCAACAAGAGAGTGAACTAGTACCTCAAGAACGAGCGTAAGATGTTAACACAGAAGATGCCACCAACCAACAAGAGAGTGAACTAGAAAATAGAATATCCACTATTATTAAAGTGTTTATAATAAATAAACATTGTTTATTTGAATGCCTTAATGTTTGTTTGTTTGTGTGTGTGTGTGTGTGCCAGATTTAACCTTGTTTGTGTTAATATGCTATAAAATTTGTGTGAAGATGCTCTGGGAAAATGAAGGAAATCAACCATTCCAATAAATATATTTTTCTAACTACATACATAAATACAATAATTATATTATAAAAAAAAACAGTACCACCTAATTTAATATCATAAAATTGTGTAGTGAGTACAATAGGGCATGAATGATAGATACTACTACTAACCTTAAATATGGCACGAGCCAAGTTTAATTAATAAAGCTTAGGTAGGGGAAAATCAACAGAGGTGGTCACAGCAATAATAACAATTGAGTTGGCCCACCCACATCGGGTGGCCCTGGATGAATTATTAAATAATTAATCATCAGTAGGGGGCCATTTCTTGATATATATTTAGTAAAAATGTAAGGTCCTCAATGAAAGCATTATCTAATTGAGACTTACTAATAGACTCTTGGTAGAAGATAGCATCTGCTATGTCTTCATGCCTGCAAAAATAGGCTGCCGAGTGCAAATGATGAGGATAATTTGAAGAATTATGACGTGCTAAATGTAAGTGTTGATTATACCTTTTACTGGGTATCAGGTAAAAAGGACAATTTCGACATTGACAAGCATTACCCAACAGCCCTACATTTGGTCGGTATTTCTTATACACTTCTTCAAAAGTATCATTTGTTACCTGAACTCCTCGTCCAGAAGCCTCTATTAGGATTTGTGACCTTGTCATGGGGCGCACAATTTCTCTGTGTGTTGATAAATATTCCTGCAACCACAAATCCTTTTTATGTTGAACAATTATATTTTCAAACTCCTTGTAAATATTGAGACAATTCTCCTGGTGAACCCGCTGAGTCACTAAAGCTTGGACGTTATCACTAACATTTGAAGTTAGCCGTTCACGAGAGTCTCTATACTGTAGGGCATGTGCAGTATAAATAAACACGTTGTGTTCATTAAACATATTGTCAATAACGTCTTCCTTTAGACCAACTTCTTTAGCAAAAATTCGCAATGAAAACCAAGATATATCTCCAGCCAGAAAAACATCCCGTAGCTTCTCTACCTTTTTCATATCCACAGCTATGGGGATCTGTTCAATTAACTTTTCCTTAATATTTTGCATGTCCTCGTCTTTAAAATGTTTTCTGGCTGTCTTCTCAACCTCTTCTAAGGTATAAAAATCCTTAAGGGTTCTTCACCCATTCTTCTTTAAGCTTTTCATCAACAAGTGTTTTAGCAAAGATATCAGTGAAGGGTGTGGAATTTTTTTCCTGTTTCTTATATTTAGAAAGGCAACGACCAATGTATTCTAAGAGAATCATCCTCACAACTTTGATAACAACTTTATCCTCTAGAGGATTCTCATCACTTCGTTGATGTAAGTAAAGTATAAACATAGGTTTAATTAGTGACTCACATTTTATGGGTTTTTCCCCCAAATTTCTTTCAAAACTCTCTGTCATGAGTGCTTGGGCCGTGTCATTGATAAGCACTTGCCAATATTTCTTAAAACTTGGTCGGTGGAGATACCCCGATGTTGCTGTTGCTTCTATGTGTGCAATACGCAATCGCACAAACTCGGGCCTAGGCTGAGTTGGGTTTTCAAACAGAATCCTCATCCAGGTCACTCCTAAAGCTGCCATGTGAATGTCAAAATCAATAATGTATGGATTTTTTGTGATTGCATAAGTCGCACACATCGCATAGAGTCTTGTACCCATTAATGGGGCCATAACTTGGGAAGCATCTTGAGAAAAGATCGGGATTATGGCATTAAAGTTATTATCAGATACCAATTCCACTACTTTGCTCTTTTCTATGGCAACCTGGCTCATGATAGTATATGGCCATTTCAGTATACTTCTAACACTATATGACCATGGATTGATTGTTACAGAGTCACTATGTGGAGCATACACGGGAATGCCAGAGATCATAAACAGTTTTAAAAACTCATATTTATTATTACTATTCAACATCGTGGGGAAATCTCGATCTTGCAAGTCAGATATAGTGGAGGTCATTGTTACTTGACAATAATCATCTGGATCATTTTTAATGCGCATTATCAACTTTTTTTGTTCTTCATAAATCTCCATGAACATTTTACAATCATTTCTATAATCTTCATCTGAATGACCTTTCATCTGAAGACATTTAGTTTCATATTTTCCACCTCTTACTGTTGTACTCTGAATAGTTTCAGCCAGATCTTTTTCATTTTGGAATTTTTCAGTGGTTAATATTACTCTTATTTTATTAAGCAAGGATCTTAACTCTAATTCATATTTTTTAAATTCTTTTTGTTCTAACCGATCTCGAATAGATCTACTACTGAGTTCCTCACTAGCTTGAATTGATTTCAAAATTCTTTCCATTAAAGGTAATACATCTGAAGGAACTGGTTCTTTCTTATTATTAATTTGAATAATAACAGAATTCCATTGTCGAAATACTTCATTTAACTCAAATAATGATATATGACGAAACTGGGGTGAAATGTGACATCCATTATTACCATATATTAATCTAAGTTGTTTCACTTGTTCTTCTTCACAGGGAAAATATACCCACTCATTCAGGTAGAATTTGTCCTTGGCTATACCCCCTGGCAGTAAGAAACCTTTCACTGACAACTTCAGGATCGGTGAAGTTCCATCAGATATGTATCCACCAATTTTCTTCATCTCTTCCTCTAATTCATCTGACGTTTTCGCCCAGAAAAGTGAAGGCATATTGGTACTACCATTGTGCAAACGCGACCTTATATCCAGACTATACTGAACGAGAAAGTCACATCCCACACCTAACACAAAAACCTCACAAATCTTATTCTCAACCTCATTCATTTTGTCAATAACATGACTTGGCTGAGTCAATGTTGTATTATGATGGCCGTCAGTAATAAGAAACACTTTGATATACCTCTCCTTACATTGGTAAACTTCATGTACAATAGTTTGTAGGGCACCAGTCAAATCTGTTTGACCATTAGCAAAATCACTATTTATTAGGTTTGTTTCTGATCGTTTTAATTCAACTTTACTGCCAAACACGAACAGATTCGTTCTCCCTACCAAATGAGGTGCCACATATTCGTTCCACCCTGTCATTACACCATTCCAGTAAATGAACATGGATCCTGACACATCTGCCATGAGAATATTGTAGGTACTTGCTTGATGAGACACATTATTCTTTGGATCCGCTCCCGTTAATAATAAGTCTGGTACTTTAGCTGGCATCTGGAACACTATGTGAGTCTTCTCTTCACCTTCGACATTCTTCTCTTTAATAATACAGAGTTCCATTTCCAATATCCCAAAATCATTCGTCTCTTGTTCATCATCTTCCTCTATTATAACCATTTCAGGCGGGAGGGGGGGCAACATTAACTGCTGTGTAGATTGTTCTAAAAAAAAAAAAACAAAAAAAAAAAAACATAAACATATATTAAAAAAGAAAAAAAAGGTATATTGTAAAAAATGTATATAAACATCTATATATTCGTATTATTACCTACCATCCATTGTTTCCTCTTCTAAAAAGGGACTTGGACTTCTAGATTTGGGGTTCGTTTCAGCTTTCTCCAAGTAATTTTCCATTATGTCAGTTTGTCTTTAAGGAGAGGATGCGGAGGGCATCCTCACTGCTAATAAACTGAAGGCTCAGATGATATTCAACTCCTTTTATATAATCATACAACATGAACTTCACTTCTGTTTCATTGTCACTGATGTATCCAAGATGGACTGTATAGTAGGCATAATGTATTGTAAGATTTTTCTAAGGTACCTGATGTTTGAACACATATGATGTTTAAATATTTTTTTGTATGAAGAAGGTTTGAATCTTTTTCTAATTGGATTATCATCATTGTCTTCAACATTTTCCATTAATTCTTCATCATGTTCTTTTAAATTAAAGAATTGATTGGCATCGTATTCTGCCTGAACCTTACCCCGATTATTAATAAATTCTATTATACCACACATAATTAAACTTATTCCAGTTTGAACCAAGGCATGTATTATTATTGTACTAGAAGAAGTTGGTTGATAGTGTTTCATATCTTTCATGTCTAATGAAAGAAGCATTAATAATTTGTCAACATGTTCATTCTTGTTATTTTCAATGCGTTGTAAACTAATTATAATCTGCTTAAAAATCAGGTTTATTGACGATAAATACTGAGGATATTTCTGGAGAGCAATGTCTTTAATTTGTTCAGAAACATTTTTAAATAATTGAAAGAAGTCTTTAACATAAGAGTGATCTGATAATATATTTTGTACCAAAGTTATCATATTTATAATATTTCTCAATTCTTCATCGTCCATATCCTCTAGATTTTGATTACCAAATTCATAAATAAATTTAGACATTTCATCATCATTGTTTTTAGGAGAACATTTTTGTTGAATGTATATTTTCAATAGATATCGTCGTAATTCTTTATTATTCTTTTTCACTTTATAATCAAATACATGACTATATAAACTACCTCTATCTTTTTTTGGGAAATGTGGTCTAGGAGATGGCAAATCTGTTAGTTCTGGTTGTTTTTGTTGTTCTAGTTTTGATTCTGGTTCCATTTTAGGTTTAGGTCTTGGTTCAAGTTCAAGTATGGGTTCAGGTTCAAGTATGGGTTCGGGTTCAAGTTCAAGTATGGGTTCAGGTTCAAGTATGGGTTCGGGTTCGGGTTGTAAAGAAATTTGTGAAAATAAAGGTAATGACGATATTGAATCTGAAGATAGTATTCTTGAGTAATCATCAGATGATGTAGGTAAATATAAATTACTATTAATAATAGATTCCATTTTTATTTACTAAGGTAATAAATGTACATTATATATTTCATCAAACCCCAAAAATATCATAATATTTTGAATGAAATTAGAATCTCTATGGTTGATTGATTTTTCCGTCATAATAAGATTAAAAAATTGACTAGTTTGCCATTTAATTAATTTATATTTATCTATATTTTTCCTTGGATAATCTATTAGTTTTACTGACACATAAATCCCATTTTCATTTCTATAACCGTCCCAATGAAATTTTTCGGGATAAATCATACTGAGTAGTAGCGTTTGTAGTTTGAATTCAACTTCACGTCCAGCCATGAATTGACAGAAGCGTTCATTGTGATTTGGATTGCATTTAATATATTCTTTGTATTCGGTTAAATATAGATCTTGACTGGCGGATAAAAACATGAGAATGAAGCGATTTATTTCATTTAATAAACATGCACACGTTGAATTGCTCTTGGTGGCTTTGAAATGTAAAGAACAATGTAAATGTCTACAATCTGGGTTCTTTTTACTATCTGCATAAAAATTAATAGTCTTCAAAGAATCTTGATATCCTCTAATTAAATTTTTGGAGAGCATTTGACAAAGATTAGTTATACTATGTGAAGGTGGTGGAAAATTATTACGTTTATTATAAACTTGTATAGGTCTTGGTATGGAATACTCATCTAATTTAATTTCTTCTCCAAATTTATAGATAGTTGAACTCCTTATATTAAAGACAGTAAGATACTGCAATACCGGTAATTTAAAAAGGATTTGATTAATTCCATAAACCCAAGCATATTTTACATTAAACTTGGTTACTAACAATTCTAGGCACTTATTCAAATCATCATCGTCATCATCACTAATCATTTCATCTTCATCTGCCTTTAAATGTAGAGATGTATAAATATTTTTAAGAGGGAAATGAAAAGCTGATTTATCTACATTACAAAAACCATTAGACATATTTACTACTAAAACAGAAGCTTCATAAAGAATATGATTTTTATAAAGACGGGGATTATAGTAACTATCATTTGGTTCATAAGATGTTTTTTGAATGTAGTTGAAAGCTAACAATAAACAATTATTGTCCATTTTATATATATATATATATATATATTATAAATGTTAGAAGATTGCATGTTATATATAGTATAATATATATTTAATTATTTATTTACATATTTTTTTTATTTATATATAAACGATTCGATTATTATTATTATTATTATCATCATTATTATTATTATTAATAATATTATTATTAATATTATTAACTGCAGCATTAGTCGTAGCAGTATCAATAGTAATAGTTGTACCAATATTATCAATAGGGTTATTTGTAATTGTATTAGTAAGTATATTATTATTATTATTATTATTATTAGATATTGATAGAGAATTATTATTTATGGTTGGTGAAGCTTCTTTAGATGCCAATGGGTAAGTGTGATCTTCCAAATTAGAGATTGTATTTACATTCATATGACGATAACGGTGTCGTAGGGCCATTCGTGCATTGCTACCCCAGTGAATACTTTCATCATTTGTAAGCAATTGGTTAACTTCACCAACGCCACCCTCACCACTAAATTCTTCATCTTCTTCATTTCCACCTTCCATTATTATTTCACCTTGATTAATATAACTTTTTAAAAATTCCTTAACGTTTGAATGTCCTAAAATTTCACTAATAATTTTAAAAGGTAAAATATGATTCTTACCTAATTGTCTTGAAAGACTGTTAAAAGTACGTGTAGCAAAATCAGCTCGGAGTGAATGGAGACCTGCCCCTTTTAAATCTTCTTGAACACTATATTCTTCATTAGGAGATAATTTCTAATTTCTTTCTTTAGCAACTTTCCAAAAATAACTTTTAAAAACTTTATGTGTACTCTGGTAACTAGAATCAAAAATAGGTTTATCCAAATGATCAGCTATATTTGTCCCAGGATATTTCAGTAGAGTTAATCGTAACATCTTCTTATTTGCATAGGGAATGAGGTATTGAATAAAAAAAGTGGAAGCCCCTCCTTTTAATAAGGGAATGTTGCGATCCTTACCGTGTTTACTGTATACTACTGGCAAAACGACAGTCTGAGTGGCTGGGTAATATGCATCTACAACATTACGATAAGTTACATTGTTGGCTTCTTTGGCTCGAAGACCTTTATGGTATATAAGTAAAATTTTGTAAGCATGTTCAGACTGAGAAAAATTCCATATTCTAGCAACCGTCTGAGCGATCAAACGGCTATCTAAAATAGGCTTATTGTTACGGCGTAAATTAACCGATGTACGAGGAAGACGCATTTCTTGTCCAAGAATGGGACCTACGATGTACTTGTTTAGTGTTCGAACGTTGGTTAGACGCGTCATATATTTTAAATTGGCATCCCGATTAAATATACATTATATATATTTATCAAATCTGGTGTAACCGGTGCTTCCCGACCGACTTGCTGAAGCTTAAAACGGCCAAATTTTTCAAACATACACTTGTAATTCTTCAAACTAGATGGGTTAAGTAATAAACGTTTTTTGTGCCTTTGTAGTGTGGATATAGGAGGAGAAGATTGTTGTTTATTGGTTTCTTCATCTTCATTTTCGACATATGTTATAATTTCTCGTTGCGTACGTGGATTAAAAATAGGACGATTGAATTCCTGTTTTATACATTCCAAATCACTTTGGTTTAGGTATTTACTAAATATTTGATCAATAACATGTTCATCCATTTTTTTATATATTTACCAAAAATTTTATATTAGAGGGGGTAAGTATATGTGTATTAGAGGAATAGTAATGAATAGGAATATATATGTGCTGAAGCACAATATAATACTTGTATAATTTACATAAGTTAAGCTTACAGGCACAGAAAACATTTCACCCATATATTTTGTATAATTATTTGTTATAATTTCTTTCATTTGAGCAATTTTATCTAAACAAGAAAGACTAGGATTATTATTATTATTATTATTATTATTATTATTATTATTGTTAATATTACTAATTTTGTTATTAATGTTCCCTGCAGTTATCTCATGTTGAAAATTCCGAATTTGTCGTATATCTTTGCTTATATTATCATAAATAAACTTTTCTAAATCAGGAATAATATAGAGATAATATACAGATACAATTTGTTGAAGTTTTTCTTTATGCAAATCAATACTAAACATGCTATTCAATGATATACCGACTAAACTAAAAATTAAACTATAATTTTGTGATGGTAATAAAATAGATAAAAATATAGAGGCTATATTAAATATATTCATAATTTTAGAACATAACGAATATAATCGAGATATTGAACAAAAATTTTCATAATTTTTATAAATTTTATCAATTTCATCAATATATTGTTCAATTATTAAATTATCTAATTCTAAAAGTATGTTATTTTCATGTTGTAAGCCGTTATTACTATTCATTGTAGTTATTTTTTGTATTATTTAAAAAATATAATAGTTGGATATATCTAATACAAAAATTTACTATTGTTTACAATGTTCAGGATTTTTCTGTTGGATTCTTAATATTCCCATCGAGTATAAATATTGCCCCAAGTGTTTTTCAACAGCCACAATTAATGTCTACATTCAAGATGCCAAGTTCTTATTGGATGCGTCAATTACTAATGAAATTTGCGAGCGAGGAAATACTAATAAAGAATTCAAACTTCATGAATGTACTAAACACTCAGATTATACCTCATTTATGGAAAAAAGTTCCCAATCTGGAAGAAGAATGTTTTCTCTTATTCTCATCCCCCCCTGTAGCACCTGAGGGTAGATTAAAATTTCAACAGAATGCAGTAACACAACCAAATTTATCCTCATTACAAACAATATCTGTAATCTATTTAAATAAAAGTGATACAAATATGTTGAGTATCACCAGTAACGGTATTTTAAAAATAAATGTTTCTCAGGAAATTTGAGAAATTTTATTAGTAGCTATACTATTTATTAAATCAATTGGAAAAACATATGTTATTATATCGGTCGAAGATAATAGTATTAGTGTAGTATGTATTTTAAAAAATCATATTAAAAGAGGAAAATTTTTTAATCAACAACTTTCCCAATTTCGTAAAAGCTATATCTATACCAACTTTTCAGTATACAGCCACTTGGAAATATTTAAACAATTATTGAGAGGAACCAATACCCTTTAAAACTTGTGGATTATTACATCGACATATGGCACAAAATAACTTGTCAAAGTTATCCATCTGGTAACAAGAAATACATATACCATGCCCACAATGTAACATTATAAGATCTTTATCACTATTTTCATTTAAACAAATTGGACAAGTAAAGCGGACATATTTGGAATATATGGCTAAAGCTTCTGGAAGATTTTGCTGCTGGAGATAACAGTCTTCCTGGTCTTCATTTTTTATAGTGATGTGATCATAATTCCATAAAATATATACTTCAGCTTCTACCAAGTTTTTATTATCAACATAACAAATATTGATGTTAGATAATTCATGGAATTTACTGTACATTTGTAATGATGATCTTTTTTTATCCTTATTACGTTTTTTTCGTTTTAGTTTTCGTTTAAGATAATGTCGATTTCTTTTGGGATCTTGTAAATAAAGTAAATAAATATTTTCTCCTTTAGTTATCATTTTTTATTAATTTTATACGTCCTGTGAGTGCGAGATGATGGAGAAGTTTTAGTGGATATTTTAAATGGTGTGTCTGTAAACGATATGGCATTAGTGTATATATGTTACTTTTTAAATACTCAAGAGGTCGGCGACACATTTTGGTTTTTTGGGGAATAGTTAAAGAAGTAGTTGACTCTTCCACAGAAAAAACATATGCTATTTCAGGAAATTCTGATAATGTACAACATATATTATTCTTTGGGGGGGAAGTAGGATGGTAGATGAGTTGGCCTTGTTCTACGAAAAAATGATAATTTTGAGGCATAATATGAACAAAAACATTTTCACGTTCATTTTTAGTATATTTATTATTATGTTTATATACAGCCATAGAGTATGGTATGAGTGGTAAAGCTTCTTTTTCTATTGTCTTTCTTTTATTGTTTAGTATCAGATTTTTACTTACTTCAATCTGATTTGGTGAAAAATATATAAATAAATAAAACCAAATAATAATAGTAAGAATAACGAAAAATAAAATATCATAATACATAGACATTTTTTGTATTATTAAATATTTAGTCTAGTGACTATTCTTCACGATGGTAAATCTGGAGAGGTAAGACTTTTTAAAAATAATTGATAAAATATATTACCATTATCATTACATGATGATATATCTGATAATACCATTTGAGCTTCTCGTGGAGTTAACTGTAATCCCTCTTTTTTTCTCCATTCTTTCTCTCATGTGTAGGACAATTGTTTTTATTCATAGCACATCTCACACTCTCTATATCCCATTGCACTGTACTAGGTGGACTAATAATACGGACGTGTTCCAACGAAGTTTGAATCATAGTTGTAGATAAATGTTCAATACCCTCCTTTATTTTCAATTCATTATCTTGGAAAATTTTTTCAAATATTTTAGTTATATTTTCATCATGTTTTGTAATTTTTAAAAACTTCTTTGGATTCCCTAATATCGACTGTGAGGTGGTGAGAGTAGATGACCCAAAGGCTGGAGGAGGTGGTAACACTTTCATATTTCAAATATAAAAATAATAAGATCAAATAAGACAATGATCAGTTTATCAAAGTGTGATATTTTAAAATTACATGAGGCACAGAAACATCAAAATGTCAATACCCATTTGTTACATTTATACAATCCCCAAAATATTGGAAATAAAAAAAATAGGGATTTGGAAGAATTTCCGTTAGTTTGTGATTCAAAGTTATATAAGTTTATCACATATGTAAAAGAATACAAATCTAAATTAGGAAGTAATGTAGCTATTATTGAAAAATTTGATAAACATTTTTTATCTTGCTCGCCTCAGTATGTATTAGGACATTACCTCATGGGTGATAGAGGTGTTAACAGATATTATCAAGAATTTCAAAAAAAATTAAGTGATATTAGCCATATATCGGGAAGTTTTGCCCTAGGTAACATGTTAACTCCAAATTTGGATTATACAATGTGGATTAGGTCTGAAGATTTACAGCTCAATCGTATATTTGTTGGTCAAGTATTTCTGACAGTTTCACAAATGCGTCAACTAATAAGTCAGTCTCCATACAGAAAAACATGAAATACTAGGTTTCAGTGATGTTACTACACCTTCGAATTTTGAAAAATTGGTTAACGAAGAAAATGCTGCTCAGTTCTTTGATTTTATTCCATTTCTTCGTAACCATTCAAAAACAGTTCTTGAAAAAGATATGGTATATATTACTGAAAAAATTGTATATTGTAAAACTTAAAGTAATGTAATTTCAAATAAAAAATGAATAAACAGGAAGCAACTAAAATTATTAATACCTTGGATCAATTATTATTGCTTCCTATAGGTAAATTATATGGACAAATTCAAGATATAAATGATACAGCTATTATAAAGAAGATTTTAGATGATTTTAATTATATTATTATTAAAGGAGATGAAAATATTCCAAAAATCATTGATCCAAATCTCTTAGCATTTTCTAACAAAACTAATATTCAAAATTTCAAAGCAAATATAGAAGCACTTCTTTGTGGTGACCTTTATTTTTTAAGAAAATTAACATATATATATGGAACAAAAGTATGAGAAATGTTCCGGATACATATTCAGACTAAATATCCATATTATATTTATTGTAATTATTTACAAGATGTAAATATGTTGCTTACGTGTCTTAATGATTGTGAAATATATGATGAAAAATCTCTATGTACAATATTTAATGATGATAATATATATAATAATATCCAGGCAATTCTAATTTGGACAAGATTTAAAGAGTGGTTTAAAATTTATCCATACTGTTCCATTCTAAAACAAATTTCCAAATTAGAAACAAGTGAGAGTTTTATAGAATTTATGCGTTTACATAATAAAATTAATACTGGTTGTTTTCGATATAGTCTTGTAAATTTTGGAGATCGAATTTTTCTCATAAGAGACAAATATAAAGGAAGATTTTGTAATGAAAGTTTAGTACACAATGAAAAAAAAAATATTATAGAAGATGCTTCCCATCCTTTAGCTACCATTCCAGATGAGCAGTTATATTGGAACTGTAGTAATTCAATGGATATTGAAAGTTTATTGGAAACTTCATCTTTTGAGAAAGCAGTTTTTAATAAAGGATGTAAAGCTAATTTAATCCACATAATTATAATTTAGCTAAAACCTACTTATATCCTAATTCAAAAATACATCCCATTGACCCAAATTTTAATAAAAAATTTATTTATGTTTGTGAAACTGGGTCGATTTTGAGGTTAATATCATTGGAACTTCAAGAACATTCTCTTAAACATTACACTGTTATACATCCCACAAATATATTTAATTACCATAATACTATTATACTTTTGTTATTTATCATAATAATAATATTAATTGTTTACTTTTATTTATACATATATAAAAATATATAATGACTATAGTTAGTATAGAAACTATTACCCCTAGCAACGACCCTAACCCCAGAAACACCCCTAACCCTAACCCCAGCAACAACCCTAACCCTAACCCCAGCAACAACCCTAACCCCAGCAACAACCCTAACCCTAACCCCAGCAACAACCCTAACCCTAACCTCAGCAACAACCCTAACCCCAGCAACGACCCTAACCCCACCAACGACCCTAACCCCAACAACACCCCTAACCCCAGCAACCCCCCTAACCCTAATTCTAGCAACAACCCTAATAATTCAAGTGACAACCCTAATAATTCCAGCAACAACCCTAATCCCAGCAACACCAACCCGATCTCAAGTCCTACCTCCAACTCCACCAACCTTAACTAACCTAATAATCAAAATTCAAATAACATTATAAATAATCGCCAAACAAAAGTTATATTAAAACTAATTACAATTACACTTATGACATCTGTTTTTGGTACAGTTTTATATATTCTTGGAGATAATATGGTAAATAGAAAAATTTATGAATGCATAACCCCTTATTTGTTATCTCATATACAAAATAATTTGAAAAATTATTCGATAATTTCTAATTAAAAACATACAGAGGTAGTACCTGATGTGAATTCAATTTTAATATTTAAAATAATTTTAAACACTTATAATTTCTAATAAAAAAAAAAACGTGTGTCATACTTTTCAAATTTAGGTAGGCTATGATATAAAAACAGCATTTATTACACATTTTTACACAACCAAAGTATAATAATAGCATTAAACTTCTAGTTAAAAACTAATCCTTAATAATATAGTCTATTAGAACAGTTTGATCAATTTGTTGGTTTCCTGATATAGAAGTGAATTTTGGATAATGTAATTCCACTATTCACCTTTTCAAAATTTTCCTCTAGATAATGGGAAAAAAGAGCATTACACTCACAACAAAACATTTTATCTCCAACATAAATGAACTTGTTTCCCTTAAACTCTTTAATAGCATATAAGGCATCACTATAATATTCATACTTTAAAGGTTCTCTTTCACTTAGGTTGAGTTCATCTATCATTTCATAATATCCTGAAGTGCTCATATAAAAACTACCCTCAGCCATTGCACTTGGGATTGAACTCTTTTTTTCTAGTGGCCATGTCATTAAAAGAACATCTGGATGATATTTATTATTAATTGCCTCAGAGATATTTATATTATCAACCTCCATCCATGATATAGAATTTATGTTTGAGTAATTATCAGTAGCTTTCACGCCCACATTTCTTAATCTCAATAGATTTTTAATGAATGCAGTGCCAGCAAAACACTTACAAGAGAACCTTCACCTGTGAATTTAATAATTGCATCTATTTCTATTTCTAACGGCAAATAATGATCAAATACTCCTCGTAGCATTCTACACAAATCAGGAAAAATATGAAGACAGTTAATTATATACAAAATTTCTTCTTCCAATGGGTAAATTGAAGAAAACTTCTTGGATATTTTATTCCTTTTTACATCTAGTGAGAAATCCATCTGTTTCTCCAACTGCCTTTTTTCTTCATCTGGTGTTATTATTGTGTATATCTTCTTTTCATCTGCATTCAAGATAAAATTCCACCACTCTGCAGCGTTCGAAGATGATATTTTATCTTTGAATTTTCTTATAAATAACTTTCCACCACGAGTGGGAATTTCATCAAATTCTGAAAAAAAAACTATCAAAAAGGACTTTTCGACAGCCTCTGTTCACTAAAACTGTCCCACACACATGGCACGGTATTTCATATGCATGTTGTGTGTTGAAATGTATTACTAAGTAGTACATTGCAAAGAACTTTTTCTGGCAAATATCACAGGCAAAACATTTTCTTGTCAAAATTTTGGACAGATAATTACCATTGCAGATTTCTCTCTCACACCGATCACATTTTGTATGGGTCAGGTAAGACTGATGATCAAATAAAAAAATAACTTTATCACCCTTGTATGTTGAAATATTCTTAAAAAAACTTTTAGGAGATGTCATTATCAGCACTTGATTATAACAGTCAGTTCCACCACTAGTAATCTCTTCACCATTCACAAAGGCTTCACCTCTCCATTCCAATTGACGTAGTTCTTGTTCAAGTTGAGTCCAACCATTAGAGGGTGATGATATGAGTAGTCGAACATTTTGATCCATAATAAATTTTTGAATGGTTGAACCCATCTCATATTCTGGTTTTGTGTCTGGTCTCACTATATATTTTTTTTGTTCATAAGTCAGATTTCGCCACATAATCTTTGCAACCGGACTTTCCCATATTTTGCTAGTGTCTGTTATTTGGGTTATAATATCATTGCCTAGTGGCCTAAACTGATGATTTTCATTTTCAATAAACTTGTTAAAAACAGAAATTACTTTTCTCCATATGTTGGTGCCAGTCATAATGTTCAATCCAATCTACCACCTGTAAAATCAAATGTATGATAGGTTAAATTTTTACAGACATATTGTGCAAATTAATGTTTATATATATTTCATATTTCAATCAGAGGAAAAAAAAAGATAAGCCTTATCATTTTGTGCTGAAGGTCGGTTATTTTAATAGTTTATTTACATTGTTTATGTATCAACTTTTGTGGTAAGATATGATTAATTCCAAAAGATGTCATTCCTACCACATTAGAAAACATTTTCACTGATTATGACCATTATTGTAATTTTGTATTAAAAAAAAATTGTTAATTATTAGTAAAAATCATATGATTACAACAAGATTCAGAACAGAATAATTAATTAAAAAAAAAATAATAATGTATTTCTTGGACCAATCTTCTGAAGGCTTTATTGTACTGTTGTTGCTAGTTAATATAAAGCTTCCATATAGAAGTCATCGTCCAATGTTCATTTTCTCCATCTTCATCTTGTTTTACCTCAGTGCAACATCCTTTATAATCAGGGTTGTAGAGAGCTGTAAACTCATTCTGTAAATAAACTTTCTGATTGAGTAATCTCAAATGTTCAGGTAAGCTTAAATCCACTCCTGCATATTTTTTGGCAATCTCTGCCATTACCTTAACCCATTCTATAACACTTTCAATTTTACTGTAGCATACTTCTATTCTTCCCAAACCGAGGTGAACAGGCGTTATGATCTGTGACTCCAAACGGAAGTTATCATATAACATTTCTACTGCTCGTATTTTCATCATTCTTTCAACTAAATTATTGCAGTTTCTTTTTTTTGTATCTGTAGCCTCATACTGCTGCTTTTCAATCTCTGCTAAGCTCCTTATGCATGCAATAAAGTTGGGGATATCTTCATAATCCACTACACAATGCCCAATGGCGATAGTCACAATCACATCATTAACAGAGGCTGGATAAAAAGAGTCATCCAGCACCTGTGGCCGGTATATCCCGTCCTCACTTGATGGCACCACTGTCCATTTGGAGGGGGGGGGGGGTTTCGGGAGAATCCTTACTTGATGGCGCCGCTGTCCATTTGGAGGGGGGGGGGGTTCATGAGAATCCTTACTTGATGGAGCCGCTGTCAATTTGGAGGGGGGTGGGTTTCAGGAGAATCCTTACTTGATGGCGCCGCTGTCCATTTGGAGGGGGGGGGTTCATGAGAATCCTTACTTGATGGAGCCGCTGTCAATTTGGAGGGGGGGTGGGTTTCAGGAGAATCCTTACTTGATGGCGCCACTGTCCATTTGGAGGGGGGGGGGGTTCAGGAGAATCCTTACTTGATGGCGCCGCTGTCCATTTGGAGGGGGGGGGGGGGTTCAGGAGAATCCTTATTTGATGGAGCCGCTGTCCATTCGGAGGGGGGGTGGGTTTCGGGAGAATCCTTACTTGATGGCGCCGCTGTCCATTTGGAGGGGGGGTGGATTTCGGGAGAATCCTTACTTGATGGCGCCGCTGCTGCTGCTGTCCATTTGGAGGGGGAAGTTTTGGGAGAATCCTCACTTGATGGTGGTGCTGCTGCTGCTGTCCATTTGGAGGGGGAAGTTTCGGGAGAATCCTCACTTGATGGTGGTGCTGCTGCTGCTGTCCATTTGGAGGGGGAAGTTTCGGGAGAATCCTCACTTGATGGTGGTGCTGCTGCTGCTGTTCATTTGGAGGGGGAAGTTTCGGGAGAATCCTCACTTGATGGTGGTGCTGCTGCTGCTGTCCATTTGGAGGGGGAAGTTTCGGGAGAATCCTCACTTGATGGTGGTGCTGCTGCTGCTGTCCATTTGGAGGGGGAAGTTTCGGGAGAATCCTCACTTGATGGTGGTGCTGCTGCTGCTGTCCATTTGGAGGGGGAGGGTTCGGGAGCAGACTCACAGATAGTGTTGTCATCACTAATCTGTGCCATTCCTGACTGAAGAAGGAGTGATTTACAATTACACTGTTTATTATTATTATTATTATTATTATTTTATTTATTTTATCTCACAATGCTACCCACCATCCGTCTGTCCTCGTTTAGTTCCATAGTGAGAATGAGCTTAGAGTTTTTTTTATCCCACTTAAGTACACATTCGAGAGTTGCGCCAGCATGTTTCTCTACACTTTGGTGGCCAATTTAAATCTGGTTCCCCCCCCCCCAAAAAAAAGCAGCTCCCAACCACCTCGGTGAGATCACTCTAATTTATCATTGTGGGTCGGTTGTTTAATCTAGGAAAGTCTCTTAAGAAAGCAACTGGTGAAAGCGGCAAGTATCACTAATTTCCCATTCTTCAGACATCAGTTGTTCTTTGGGAGACTATTTCCATTATCAACTTATAATTATTTAAATACATAATACTTTTAAATCTTCCACAGCTCTCTTCCAGAATCCAATCATTAGATGTTCTAGACCTTCATTAAGTATGAATTGTTTAAGGTGTAAATGGGGAATTTGGATGGTGGTATCTATCTTTTCATGCAATGTGGCTACATTCCAACATTCTGTTTCAGTATCCGAAACCAAACTTTTTGCAATCTTCCGAGTGCATTGGGCTACTAAACTACAATTTTTTCTCATCTGAGATGATAATAAACCCTCATCTTTCAAGATAAAACTACAAATTTTATCCTTTTCCCCAGTTTGAATTATATTTATAAAGAGTTTGGGATTACGGGTTACAAAAATTATACATTCTCTCTTATAATAAGAGTAATAGATGATAATCATTTCGATAAAAAATGATCCATATTCTTTCACCCCTAAGCGAGCAATTAGTGCATTATATTTTTTAGTTTTTTCCACATGATAAACTCTGTCAATGCTTTTGAAGTCATTGCAAAATTTTAAGTCAATGATGTATATATTGTCACAGTCTTCATCACCATCACTAAAAATGCGACAAGAATAGTTTTCATATTTAAACCATCTGTCATTAATTTCATTAACCAAAGTTTCATATAAATTTTTCATGTATGGTTCCATATATTTTATGGTCTGACATTTTTTGGTTTTACATAAACTATATTGGTTGATTTGATACCAGGAATTATCAACCTCTTTTTCAAAACATTTCACCCATTTTTCATAAACATCATATTGTCCAGTTGATTTCCAATTAATGTGTTCAAACATCAGGTACCTAAAATAAAAATCTCGCTTGAAATAGTTTTTTGTTAACAGAAATTCTTCTTCATCACATTTGTAGTATGTCGACCAAAGTGGAATTGATATTCCATCGATTCGCGTCATCTCTCTTAAAGTTTCTTTTTCCTCTTCTGAAGCTTGAACCATCTTTAGAAATGTAAGAGGGTCCTTGGCAAAGGATTTATATCCATTGTTATTGCTTCTTATATTAAAATTTTCGTCATAAACACATAATATTGTATATCTTTCATCTATATTTGAAATAAGTTCGATGAAGAATCCTTCGTTTTCTATTTGACATCGTAGTATAAATTGAAATTGTGATGCTAGTGGTTTCCCTTCCTCGTTAGATCCCATCCATATTTTCAAGGAATAAAGAGTTTGTATTTATGTTTCAAACAAAAAATTTCATGGTAATTTTAAATCTCGTTCTAATGTAATATTTAGTCCACAATTATAAAAGTATTGAATATAGTTAGACAATTGTAAACTTGATGTAATTGAAGGTACAAAAGATTTGAAATTCTCACATTCAGTAGTAAACATCATCTTGTCGAAAGGATTCATTAGGCCCCAAAAAAAAAAAAAAATCTCTAATAAAATGTAAATTTACCCTAAATGGCCTCTCTGGCAAAAGAATGTTGAAAATTATCTCAAATTTTTTTGGTTAAAGCTGTGTATGTGGATATTGGTATCCCAGATGGTTTTTCTCCTCCTCTATTACTTTTGATTCTTTCCCGCAACATCCTGGATTGCTATGGGAGAGGAATCCACAAGAAACTTAACGACTCTTCCTTAGTTGGTTAGTATCCTCACAGCTCTCTTACATCTCGGCCTGTCACAGTCTGTTAAAAAAAATCCGTTATAGTAGAAGAAATAAGGAGACTGATTGACCTAGTTGTGTGAGAACCATGAGCAAACAATAGTCACTCTCCCTTTTTCAATATAATAACAGATATGACAGCCACACCATCAGGAGATCCACCCCCCCCCCTCACAAATGAAATGAGAACACTGACCTGCTCGCGTGAATGGAGAGCAACTATGAAGCAAGAGAGGGCGGCTCTGTCTTATATTGACAGGAAACAGGAAACTTTCTTAAAAAAAAAAAAAAAAAAAGTCACTTCTCGCTCGTTGAGTCCTCCTTATTTCAATCAACATTTTTCATACAGTTTTGAGATTAATTTTTAAAAATTAAATGTTGTAAATGAATTGGAATGGTGGTATCCATTTTTTCATGTCTTGTTCCATATATGTTATAGTCGGACAATTTTTTTTTTTCAAAATGGGTTCAAACATCAAATAACTAAAATATTTATCTCTCCCAAAATAGCTTTGTGCTTCTCTTAACAAAAGTTCTTCTTCATAATAACTTTTGTAGTATGTCGACAAAGGTGAAATCGATATTCCGTCGATTTGCACTAAAGCTTCTTTTTCCTCTTCTGAAGCTTGAACCATCTTTAGAAATAGGATAGGGTCTTTGATAAAGGATTTATATCCACTTTTATTGCTTGTTATTTCCAATTTTCGATCAAAATTATAATCACATAATATTGTATATCTTTCATCTAAGTTTGAAATAATATTGTGATACTACCTCTTTGGTCTGCTTGAGCTGCCAACACATCTCCTAAAAATACATTAAAAATCACTAACCTGGTCACGTGGATAGAGAGCAACTGAGCAAGTATGAAGCTGCTCGTGTCTTATATATAGCCTGACAAAATTATCCTCTTTAAAAATAAATGTTCTATCATACCTCCCACTCATTTGACAAGGGAGAACTCTGTGGTCTCCATTTTCTCATGATCACAAGATTTTCAACGCTTTATCCAAATGGGATAAACAGGCAGGAACAACTGTGACTGTTGTACAACAATAGTATAATTAACATATATCTATATCAAATGCCTTAAATATTTGTGGTGAAAATAAATTTTGGTTCCCTTCTTTTAGTAACTGATGTGATAAAATCTTTTCATTATCCCATTCTATTACAATATGTGGAATTTGATAGATGAGTTTGATAAAAGATGGCATCAAGAAAGGTAGTGAGTGCCCCAAAACAGAAGTTAACATGGATGATATACATGTTTCTAAGGATGGGAGTTTTCCTTTTCCTTTTTCTATATTAATTCTGAATAATAAAGTAGAAGCTACACTCACTAATTGTTGAAATTTAACCTGGTCAATAGGAACATAAGATTTGTGTAAGTACCAAATTATAATATATTGTAAATGAGGCAAAACAATTTTATACTGTTGTTGTTGTTGTTGTTTGTGTTTATGGGCATTATTAAAATTTACAGTTTCATAATCAATGTTAAATGAATTTATTGGAATGACATAGGCTATAGTTTTATATTTCTTTTTATTTTGTGTTATATACAAGTTAGTAGATGAGTTTAAGAGTTTATTGGAAAAACATAAATCGTCATTTTTTAATACAGTCATCACAAAAGTGATGAGATTCGATTGACTCATCTGCAAGTCTTCGTAATGTTGGTATTTGGAGGAGGTGTAGTGGTTTATTTGACTGGTGACATTTATAACAACATGCTACATTCTTACTTTTTTCCAGTTGACGCCATTTTTCAACTCTCTGGTATATTGATAAATTCGGATGGACTATTTTTAAAAGGTGTTCTGGAGAAATGTACTTTAAGAGAGGTTCCATAAAAGTATCAAAATTATGTAATTCCATATTATCGAAATCAAAATTGGCATTCATTTTTTATCTAAAGGGTTAGGTTTTCAACGATGTTTGAGGTTTTAAGCAATTCTATAATATTTTTTTGTATCTCTTGACTTTTATAGACATCATTCAAAATCAATGTTGGATTATATGAGTGAATAATTTTTCTTAAAATGTGGCGTACTTTATCTCGTCTTTCACAACCCCACATTAACATCACACACATTGTCACGGTTACAATGATACCATACATAGTAGGAATGACACTGTATTTATCTCGTTTAGGCAAACGTGTAAAATATCGGTTAGAAAGATATTGAACAATCTTTTATAATTGAGTTTTGATTTAGATATTTGTTTAGAAAAGACATCACAGATATTTTTGGAATGAAATACTGGCATCGGTTCTGTGATTATAGAATATTTTTAAAGAAGGAAGAAAAAGGCCTCCGTAATCAATTAATTTAATTCGATGAATGTCATCATTGGATACAAATACATTTTGAGGATTAATATCGTAATAAGTACCTGATATATATTTGTCAGTAGTATTATATAAGACTAATTGAACATCAATAAGCTGTCTAAGAACTGTAGTAAGCAATTGTTGACGACAATACTGATCATTTTTCAATAAGTCGACTTTTTTCCTTACTAGGATCCAATCGCGTGGGTTTAAGTATTCCATTTCGATAAAGTAGCCTATAGATTTAGATTTGAAAGGACATTTATACTCAATATTATTAAAAGAATGAGGAACTTTTGTAGGTTGTAATGACTCTAGAAATTTACCTTGTGGACAGTGTATTACATTATAGGCAGTTTCGACCATAAACACACGATACACTTGAACAAAGAATGCCTTTCTGATATTTTCATCATGACGTGCAATGTTTTCAATCTCCATTAAAAAATCCCTTTTCCGGCAAAAACTCTTTCGAGCCACAAATGTTTGTAGATACTTTTTTCCTCGTTTGTGCTTCTTCTTAGAAGATTTAAAAAGTTTGGAAACCGTGTGTGGGTAAATATTTTGAAACACATGTATTTGATGTGGTAATCTAGGATCAAGAAGTTCAATAGTAGGTACTTGAACAAGATCAACTTTACCATAGGCACATTTCCCTAAATAACGTTTGTTGGTATTAAATGTAAAACGAATATGATTAGATATTCTATTATTTAGTGTTTCACATTCATCAGGCTTAGTCAATTTGTTTTTCCCCTTAATGACTTCCATTTTTTAATTATTTATGATATAATCCCAACTTGAAAACGGATACCAAACCCAACTCTTATAAGTCTTATGAAATTTTGATAGAAGGTATAAAAAAAGAAAAACGTATATATATAACTATATATACTACAACAGTTTTTGTTTTTCATATATTATAATATAAACACGGTCATGACAAATACAACTAAAAATATTTGAAGTAATTCACAAACTATTGGACTGAAATGGAGGAATTTATCAAGAAAGGTAATCAAACATATCCTAATCTCTTAAAAATATATTCTTTGGCAACATATATTAGAAGATAATTATGGACTGTAATGGTATAACCAATGTTTCTTTCTTCTTTGTAGATAACTTGGAGTTTATTAATGGAGACATTACTGACCCTGTATATAGAAGCCCCAATATAGCGCTTGTACAAATACTCAACTGTGTAGCTGTTAAATCTCATGGACTTTCTCAGATTCTTGCTGAGATATATCCATACTGTGGTTCTTATACACGACGCCGGGCAATAGGCACTTTAAACCGTGCTATGCTTGAAGATAGACCTCAACCAGGAAATATTGAGATTTGTCATCCTAACACTGTAACAAAGGTACCAGTAGTTATAAATGCTTTTGGGCAGTTTTATATGGGGAAGGAGAAAAATCAAAACCTTTATACTAAAAGACTCATACAGCAGTTACAGCAGTCGTGTACTGTTGATGTTGGACCTAAAGGAAGAAATCCTAGACATTTAGAACCTTTCGATCATCAACTTTTATCTGGCCTTTTAAAAGATACATCACAAAACAGGATTTATTGGTTTAATGAAGGTCTAAATAAATTAGCAGTGCAAGTATCTAATGGAAAATACAGTTTGGTAATTTTTCCATCGTTAATTGGGTGTGGATTGGCTGGTGGAAACTGGGAAAGAGACTACTTACCAGCAATTATAAAATTTTCTAGACAGGTCTACCCCTTTGGTGTCAGAGTTAAAATTATGAACAAAATTATGTCAAAGACATCATAACAATGAAAAGAATAGTTAAACCTCCTAATTTATATATAAATTTTTTTTCATAGGTTCCCCCCTTTATGACCAAAAAAAAAAAAAAAAACAGGACAGTGTCATTAACATAAATAAGACAGACCTCCACCCTCCCTGGTCAATTGTTGTTGTGTGATGATTTAATCCTGACAACAGAATGAACCAGTCAGTGGGTTTAGATATGTTCCCTAAAACTTTATGAACTGATTGAGGTGAGAGAGACCACAGTTACTAATTGAAGAAATTTTATATCTACCCTCCTACCACTACTGCTACTACTACTTCCATCCTTCTCTTATTTACCCTATCACTTTTCAGACATCTTTCTACACACCAAACCCGAGAAAAGTGCTGTTTTTTTTGTTTATTTTTTTTTAGAATAGTTAACTATTGAATAAAGAGCTTTTTTCCCCTTCCTTACAACTCCATTTCTTCCCCCTTTTTTTTAATTAATATTAATGTTATCTTTCATATTTCTTCTAGGTTTAATATGGAATTATTCCTGGGGAAATGTCCAAAGAGAAGACATTTAAAAAAAATATATATACAAAATATCAAATTAAAAAAACTCAAGAGGTTGCCAACTTTTTTTGACTTGTAAGATTTCTCCTACAAGGTCAAGATTACAGCAGAATATCAAAGTGAGAAACATCATAGAAATTATGACAGAAGCAGAAAAGGCATCATTAACTATTATATTTAATTGTTCACCAAATATCAGATCAATTGATACTGATATAAATCTGTTTGAAAATGAACATGATTTTAGACAAGACGAGTGTTTTGAAACTAAGAATAATTCTACAGTCCTGGTTAAAATACCATTTTTGAAAAAATATCAAACAAACCTGGTGTCCAACCGACTCTGGGGACCTGATAATAAGGACGTTGTCATTGATATATCAATTAAACACGGTTCCCTTAAAACTATCAAGAAAAATGTCATTCGTCATCATATTGTATCTTGCCCCATTTGTTTAGATATGAATGGGTCAGGTGACATGGTTTTTATGTTTGATGATTATATGGTTGGATGTGGTCACAGTATTTGTCCTCAATGTATGTTTACATTATCAGCCAAAATTTTGTTGGGTAAAAAATCTACAGGGAAATTTGATTATAATAATTATGGCTGCCTTAGATATATGAATAATTCTTATGGGATGTACTCTTTTTTATCAAATATTATCTACAAAGATGAAATATTGTGTCCACTTTGTAAGCAAATAGTAAAAAGTGTGTTTGTGTTGAATATGCATCATCTAAAATGTAGCATTAGGGAATTTTCTCGTAAGTATGCCCAAATCTTATTTTGGGGTAATCAAACTGACAGGCTGTTTTTAGAAGCCGCAACTAGTTTTATATATGGAGTGGAGCAATTGGCAGTCACTGACTTGTATATAGAAAGATATATTATGGAAAACAGTTGGATTTTTGACGAATATGTGACACCAGTTACCCTATACCTTAACTTTAATGAAACACTTTCAGAGATGAAACTTGTTTTTAAGAGTTTACAGCCATATTTATTAAAACTAGCCTCAAAAAATTCTAATGATCCATCAAATAGAAAATACTTATTATTCATTAACCAACTTTGTCATAGAAAGGGGGGGTGAACCAATCCTGAGACCAACATTCATTAAATAAAACAATTAAAAAAAAGTTTTTTTTTGTAAATAAATGTATATGTATGTGTTATTTGTACCTCTGTTTGTGTTTCAATCAGAGGGCATCAATTTCTCAGGCAGCAACAGGTACCACGTAGCGTTCATATTCATATGACAACCCAAGGCCAGCCATCACCACTTCAGTTGCAAGGTTCACTGCAGGTACAGTCACAGTTGCCACCCCAGGGCCCACCTCAGGGCCCAGCTCAGGCACCAATGCTGTAAAAACTCTAGTCCGAAAAGTTAAAATGTCATCCTTACCACATTTCCATATCATATTTTTATTCATTTTATATATATATTTTTTTCCTTTTTTTTTGGATAATGATGATGAGGAGGAGGGTGTAATTATTTATTTCTTATGTTTTCTCATTTGAAACTGTGTTTGGTTGAAGTTGTAGCTGGTTAGATACATTATCCAAATCTGTATCTACAGTATTTTTTAGTCCATCTGTGAGCGTGTTTTGACTCAAGGTTGTACAGTGTGCTCTTTTTGTAAGTAAGTATATGAAACATATAAATAAATAAATAAATAAATAGCATACACCTTAACCTTTTAAGTTAATGTGTTTTTTTTTTTTTAGAAGATAGGTGAGAGGGAAAAAGGTAAGAAGATCTTTATGCAGAGGTGTGCACAGTGTCACACTGCTGAATTAAACGGCAAGCACAAAACTGGACCCAATCTAAATGGCCTCTTCGGCCGCCAAACTGGTCAGGCTTCTGGCTATATTTACACTTATGCCAACAAGGCCAAGAGTATCACGTGGGACAAAGATAATCTGGATATCTACTTGACCAACCCCAAGAAATTTATTCCAGGCACAAAGATGGTGTTCGTTGGTCTTAAGAAGAAGAATGAGCGTGCAGACTTGATTGCTTACCTGGAAACCTCCACAAAGTAGAGCAAGCATTAATATTTTTGTGGTCTCACCACTTTAAATCAATAAATCATCCTGCTATCAAAATTTACTAAAAAAAAAAAAAAAAAAAAAAAAAAAAAAGAAGGGCAGTAAAAATTACAAAACGTTGCTCAAAGAGTGGAGGAGACAGCTGGTTGCCCGGAGTAGATGGTAGCAGTATCAGCTAAATTATATAAATATCAAGTAGTCGCAGGCTACTCTCACATTTTACATCCACTGACGGCCAACCAACACACTCTTCGCTACTCTTCCATCCAATAGAAATTTAGTAGCCACATTCTTACTAATATTTGGAATATTCAGGTGTACAAAGTGTGATGATATATGTTGTATTAGGCTAGGAAGCCTTGACCGAATTTATCATTTAAATTCGGCGTAGAGCAAATTAATTGCTCGAATAGTGGCGAAAGAATACGGATCATTTTATGTAGAAAAGGTAAACCGCGTACTTTTCATAACCCGAAATCCCCATCTCTTTATGGACCTCATTCAAACGGGAGAAAAGGAGGAAATCTGTCGTTTTATTATAGAAGACGAAGGTTTATCATCACCACCACCACCACCACCATCACCATGTAAAAACACCTACTAGCCAAATAGTTTGCAGGCAATGTGCGTCAATCAATTTGTGAATTCCTTTTTGGATATTACTAGAATGGGATATTGGACCATGGCCTGCTTACGTAGAGCAATCAACACCAATTATAATATTCCTCATTTATTTAAACTCCAATTAATCAACGAAGTTCAACGGAATCTAATGATTAGATCGTGGGAAAGAGCAGTGGCAGATGAATTGAATCAAAACAATTTTTCAAAAAAAAAAAAACCAGGCCTTAGAGAATATCACTAGGATGTTATGATTGGTTGTAACGGAATAAAAATCTGGAGAGGATTGAACAAACTGACAAAACCATTAAAAAATATCTCTCATCATTATTTCATGATAATTAAATTTAATGTGGGAATCATTAATATTATCATTTATTAACTTATATAACTTATAAGCTATAAATAATTATCTTATTAGATTATGTCTCAGGGGTAAATAATATAATCCAGGAATTTTTTTTTATGTTAAATTTTTCATTATTTATATGTTCGATATCTTTATTAAAGAAAAGTTCCTCTTTTTTGTTCACATTTTTTTAAATCCTTTAAATATTCAATTCTAATACTTTCTCGAAATGATCTGCCCTAGCAACAAATAGGGAATTAATTATTGGCTAAGATTTATTGTCATATGAATTTTTTATTATATATTTGTGATAGAATTTAATCAAATAAATCCCAATAACATATGGTCTTTGTTTCAAGGTTATCTGACAATGGCATAGACAAACAAAGACTACTTTTTTTTTCCGTGGCATAATGTGTCGATGTTAATGTACTATTAGATCAAAGATCAAAGTGACTGACTGAACTCTGGCCGATGGTAGATTTAACCAGTTCAGTTATCATTTTCTGCACTTCAGAAGAGTTCATCATTTGAATAAAAGGTTACTAAAATATGTTCTCGTTTTTGGTAAATGAATGGATGGATAGTTAGTGAAATTCTAAATTTTTATTACTTTTATACTTCTTGTCAATTTGTTTTTCCTAATTTGTGATAATATTTGCTGAAAACTTTGTTCTGGTTGAATCTATACTTAAATTTTTTTCACACTCATTGTACATAAAGGGATTTACTCCTACTAACATTCGGAATACTCATTTGCACAAAGCTTTTAAAACCATGGTATCCATGTTTCCCTTTAATATTTTACATCTTCGATTACATCAAGTTCCCAAATAAAAAAATATGTAGACAAATATTTTTCAATTGGTTTAAATATTACTTTGGAACCATCTATAAGTAAATTAATACAATTTAACCCCCAAATTGTAAATGTTTATGCTATTAAAATATGGATGGGATCTACTCAAGAAGGATATCCTGCGGCATCCCAATTGCAATTTATACTGCGAGTCTTATTTAATGAGGCTGAAAATTATTGTTCTTATATGTGTGTAGAATTCTTCTCTAACATTGACCAAAGAAGCATCATGTTCTGTGAACATAATTTCAAGTACCCCCATGATCCGGATTACTTAATAGTGCCTATCAAGGGATATAGATCCTACGCCAAAGATCCTTCCATATTTCTAATGATGATACAAGCTTCCAAGCAGGAACGAGAAGCTCTGAGAGAGATGATGATAGCAGACGGAATATCGATTCCATCGTCATGTAGCAAAGTTGATCAGGCAGCGCTGAAAAAGCTTATGTCTATAAAACAATATTTGAATCGGCATTATTATTTCAGGCACATGATGATTAAAAATATACGTTGGAAATTAACCCGAGATGTGAGAGCTTACGAAGCATGGCTTAAAAATAAAAAATGGCTTAAATACGTTAATCGCAGGATGATTCGACATAAACCTTATTGTTTACATGATGGGTTTGCATATTATCATCACAAGCCTCGTCAAGATATAATTTATAGGGACCCCAACTATAAACGTTGTTATCCTTATGGGGTACCCGAATATTGTAATAAATGGTCTGAAAATTATACATTTCGGGTTTTCAGTGATGGTGATAAATAGTGTGATGATATATGTTGTATTAACATAGGAAAGCTTGACAGAATTTATCATTTAAATTCTGCGAAGAGAGAATTAATTGCTCTAATAGTGGCGAAAGACTATGGATCCTTTTATGTAGAAAGGGTAAACCGCGTACTTTTCATAACCCGAAATCCCCATCTCTTTATGGACCTCATTCAAATGGGAGAAAAGGAAGAAATCTGTCGTTTTATTATAGAAGACGAAGGTTTATCATCATCATCACCACCTCCATGTAAAAACACCTACAAGCCAAATAGTTTGCAGGCAATGTGCGTCAATCAATTTGTGAATTCCTTTTTGGATATTAATAGAATGGGATATTGGACCGTGGCCTGCTTACGTAGAACAATCAACACCAACCCTAATATTCCTCATTTTTTAAAACGCCAATTAATCAATGAAGTTCAACGGAATCTAATGATTAGATCATGGGAAAGAGCAGTAGCAGATGAAACAACTACTGAACTTTTATTTCAAACACACCACAGACCCCAAGATGAGAAAAATTGGCCAATTGGATAGCGATCACTATTCATACATTTTGTATGGTTTAGTGACGGTGATAACCACTGCCATTTAATGAAACTCGTTCACATGTCCAAAACAGTAGTGACATATTTATTGGGATTGTGTAAGAGACACAAAGCACTGTGTAGTATTTTAAGTTATTTTACTGAATTGATTATGTTATAAAATATTTGTTTATTATTCTTATAATAAATAAATCTTGAAGTTAGGAGCAAATGCTAAAAGTATAAATAAAAACCATTGATGAATCTTATAATATACTATAACGTAATAATGCCAAACCAATTAATTCACATATTTCTTTACATTACAAAGGAAACTTAAGTAACTGAATGGACTCTGGCCGAAATCAAGGCCTTTAAAAACGTATTCGTCTTTCGTTTTGTATAGATCCTGTTGATCATTTCATTTACTGACGACGTCATTATACTTGGCTTCAATGCCCCCACCATCATTATTACCACCTCCTCTCATATTATTTGAGATAACTAAAATTAAGTCAAATGGTATAAAAAGGGGAACTAATTATTAAAAGTACAAGTTTTCAACAACTATTGTCACTAATTAGAAATTAAATTTTTGTAAGAAGTATATAGAAGTAATAAAAATTTAGAATTTCACTTAACTATTACATTCATTTGCCCAAAACGAGCACAGTAATAATAAGTATAATGACGTCGTCAGTAAACGAAATGATCAACTATATTTTATTCTTTAGAAAAGAGTATGATGCTGCAAAACTTAAACATATCTTAGTAACCTTTTATTCAAATGATGAACTCCTAGCTACCAAAAAAATTTTGGTATCATGTAATAATGGTAAGTGGTGGCCATTGGGAGTAGAAGAATTTAATTATCCACATAAGATGGATTACAATGATCTATACAAAACAAAAGACGAACACGTTACTTCTATTTTTAAAGGCCTTGATTACCTGGAAACCGAAGGTAGATTACCGAAACCTTCAATAGATTTGAGTAAATATCCCCAATATGAATTAACCACCCATATAACTGTTATTGAGGTGCTAACTAAATTGTCGAGGCTTCAAGATAATGTGGATCATTTACAAAATGTTGCCTTGCGACTAACGGAAGAAGTACGTAACTCTGAAATACAGAGAATGATAACTGAACTGGTTAAATCTACCATCGGCCAGAGTCCAGTCAGTCACTTAAGTTCCCTTTCTAATGTAAAGAATGATATGTGAATTAATTGGTTGGACATTATTACATTATAGTATAGTATAAGATTCATTATGTGTAGGGGGGTGAGGGGGGTAGGATTTAGAGTCTTTGATCCAATAGTACATTAACATCGACACGTTATGCCACGGAAAAAAAGTAGTCTTTGCTTGACTATGCCATGGTCAGATAACCTTGAAACAAAGACCATATGTTATTGGGATTTATTTGATTAAATTCTATCACAAATATATAATAAAAAATTCATATGACAATAAATCTTAGCCAATAATTAATTCCCTATTTGTTGCTAGGGCAGATCATTTCGAGAAAGTATTAGAATTGAATATTTAAAGGATTTAAAAAAATATGAACAAAAAAGAGGAACTTTTCATTAATATAGATATCGAACATATAAATAATGAAAAATTTAACACCAAAAAAATTCCTGGATTACATTATTTACCCCTGAGACATAATCTAACAAGATACTTATTTATAGCTTATAAGTTATATAAGTTAATAAATGATAATATTAATGATTCCCACATTAAATTTAATTATCCGCCCAATCTTAGCAGAAGACAGTTAATTTATTGGAAAATTTACGATATGTCAGGATTAACAGCTGATAATAAATTTATCTGGTATGAAATTTTTTTTACACAATTTCACAATCAGGATATTGTAATTGACGAAGATTTTGGGGTATATTCCCCATTTAAAATTGAAGAGGCCAAAATGATAATATATATTAACACTGTGGTAGATTTATGGTTTTTTCTTTTAGATGGGGTAAGAAATGTTGAACAAAGTTTAAGTGAGTATATTATTAGAAAACGTTTAACTTATGAACAAACATTTGAAGTAAACAAAAAATCAATTACAAATATTGATATGTACATTAAAATCGATGAAGTCGTGAGATATGATGAGAATATAATTGAGCATCTTATTAATAATTATGAAAAAAATAATAATTGGTCAAAACTAAGAAATATATCACTATCTACAGCGTGGGACATGCATTGTGATTTATTAGAACAATTTACTAGTATTATTAATAAAATTAAAAATCCAATAGAAACAATACCAAGAGATGCCAAATTTTATTCTTATCTTTCCCCTGATTATATAGTAACTAAAATGGTGGCTTACCTCTCACAAAAAAGGGAAAATATTACTATTTGGAAAAATCAGTACCAAAACTACTCCATAAAAAAGAATGGAATTATAAAAAAGATGAGAAATCTGGGGGTGTTGAAAGATCAAGTTGTAGAAAGGGAGGTAGAAGAAGAAGAAGAAGACAAAGATTACATTTGTACAACATAGCAATGATGAAATAATGATGAAGGATATTTGTAATGGTTATGTCAGTTTGTTCAATCTTCTCCAGATTTTTATTTCGTTACAACTTTCCAATCATAACATCTTGATGACAAAACTAAACCTTTAATAATGAATGATGACAAAACTAAACATTTAACAATGAATAATTCAAATAGATAATCACTTTTGAGCCTAGAATTAGAAAAACAAACTAAAAGTTGTAAAGAAGGATGAGCTTCAGTCAAAAACTAATCTGGTATTAGGGAGACAGAGGAAACCTGGCAAGGATAACCTTGGAAAGGACGTTATATAAAGAGACTCCGACAACTTGGCGGTCCACATTCTAGAACTAACTAAGTACAGTAGTCACAACCAAAAAGTGCAGTATAGGATTTGCCCATTAGAGTCATAAGTCAATTATGAACCAACAACCCCATCTTCATCCTGTAGACGATTGCTTGCTGGAATATTCCAGAACTATATCTGGTTGTAGCAACATAGATCCTATTCGCCTACTAAATATTTGGAACAGCCTCAGGGTCGATAACAACCTTCGCCCAATAAATATAACACCGGACACTCTGAACATAATTGACCCAAACCAGTTTCCTATCAACAACCCAACTTTACATGCTCCTGAGACATCCAATCCCCCCCCTCCCATTATCTTGTTCACCAATCCAAAGTCCCCCAATTACTCCAGCTGAACTCTGTAACAATCACCTCATCAACTAATGATCTAACCCACCCTCTTAGAGAACATAGAAAATCGATTAGATCAGCAGAAATAACAAGATCCAACAGTGACAATGTTTCATCTGAAAATTCATCTGAAAAATCGTTCAAAAGTGGAGTGGACTCATAGGATGAAAAATCTCCAGATCAAGTAAGTAATTATCAAAAGGTATCAAAGCCGAGGAAGAAAAAAATATTGTTTAAAATAGGTGGTAAAAGAACTGTAAATTATCTGAACATAGCAAAAATCATAGTGTTGATTTTAAACATTACTGGACAATGTTGATGATTTAGTAGTTGGGGTGTTGATAACCGGTGGTGATGATGGTGATGGTGGCTAAAGTCGAGGGGTGCTTGGGATATATATAGCTGAGCGGAAAGGGTTTAAATATTTGGGAGAGAGAGAGAGAGAGAGGTGACATCATATTTTAAAGGATGTGGTAATGTCAGATGATAACAAAACTTGTCCAGAGTATATAAACAGATGACTGTTACCGCTTAACCAGCACTACACAACAAGTCTTTGACTGACTATAAAGCTTATCCATCTTTACAACTGAAGAGTTGCTCACTTGAAACATAAAGTATGTTTTTTTTTTATTTATTTTTTATTTAATTTTGTCATTGTTTATTGTTTGAGTCTTTATTTGGTTCATTTTGAAACATAAGGTATATTTTAAAAACTTTTTGTTTAATTTTTTGTATCACTATTTAATTCTTTAGAAAGGATTGTTTTAATAATTCTAGGCTTTTGTTCTGTATCAGACGTTTTTGTTAATTAATTTTAAAAATATTTAGGATAACGATTTAACTGATTTTGTTTTTTCGTAGATGAAAGAAGTCTCTCAACATCGCTGTCGTCGTTCACGTCGATCGAAGAATGATAAATATCTTCTACCCCAGAAAATAAAAAGAGAGGATGCCCAGAGGTATGGACAACTTGGTAACAAAAATTGTGGCCCACATATGAATCCCTATAGATGGATGGTTGGTTTTAATACTGAAGAAAAGAAAGGAAGGATCTTAAGGAGCAAACCATGTTCTTATATATGCACCTTATTTATCACATTCGATCCATTTAATCCACATGAAGATGGACTATTAGACTGGGATATTAACATTGAGATAGAACGTAATTTAAATACATCCTGCCTTGAAATTCAATTTGAAGGCAAGGATTCAGAATGTGATTTTGTGGATCTGAGAGGACATTTTGGACTAACTGATCTCAAGGAGATATTTAAAAGAATAATATATATTCTCCCAGAAGTCGAGCTATCCAAAATATTCAAAATAATCCCATCCTTTAAAGATGAAAAGGTTTTAAAGCATACTGAAAAGATTAAAAGTCTTTTCACCATTGAAAAGTATAGGTGTAGATTTTCAAATTTTTTTAGTGTTCTATTCAAACCTGTCATTGTTACTAAATTGGAGTATTTGCTTGGTAAATAACAGTGTATGTAATTTGGTACTAAGTTGGATTTGTGCTGATTGATTGATGAGGTATGGGGGCAAGAGTTGTTTGTCACCTAATTCATATATGTTATAGGATCTAAGTTGGATTTGTGATGACAGGAAAATATTTATTATTTGTTTGTCGAACTTAATTAAGCTTTGTTTATTAGACAAATCAGGTCTCGCATAGTAGGCAGAGTACTGCGTTCTAGCTAGTATGCAAGGCCCGATTTACCACATCGTCAGTGGGATTTTCGTTATTAAACAAACAATTTGTACCCCAATCATTGATTTAACATAAACTATATGATTTACATTTTACATTGAAATATTTTTTTTTATATACCACCACTACAAAAGCTCTAAAGTCCTCCATATTATTGTAAAAAAAAAAAAGAGAGATAATGTTTACTGAAAAATGAGTAGTAGTATTAAGGGGTAAAGTAATAGTTGTTCAATTTGTTTATAAATTTATTTATGAAATGGTTATAGAAAGAGCTGCAACTGGTCCAAGTTTCAGCATCACACCCTAAACAGAAAAGGAGAAAAAAAATACACAACGTATTATGCAACGAATTTTCAACATTTTCAAATAATTTCAGGGAACACATGTGTCAACAAAAATATTTCTATAACAATCAGATATTAAATTTAGCACATAATAAAGGATTCTATTGATCAGTTTTATCAAAAGAAGTGTTTAGTGCAATAATATAATTATTCAAAGTTACCCTTCCAAAAATATGCAATATTTGATGTTTAATCAACAAATGGACTTTGGACTAAAATGTCTCAATAGGTTTGTAGAAGCACAAACTCTATAAGGTGTAATTTGCATGTAAATTGATTAATAAATGAAAGCTGAGAAACACCTTGAAGTTGTAAATGACTTACCTGAGTAAAATAAGATCAAAGTTCGGCCACGTAGTCGAGTGTGTCATCGACCGATTTCGTTCATAATTGGCACCCTTGCAGATAGGCATCCATTGAGCAAGGTGTGCAATATCCTGCACATACATATTACCAGACTTCGACTTGTATGACTTACACCAGATGTAGACGGCACTGCCACACCAGCCCACAGCAGTAGATGTAGATGGCACTGCCACACCAGATGTAGATGGCACTGTCGTGGCCGTTCCATACACATCGAGGGGTTGAGGATGTGTGAGGAGGGTCGAAGCGGGGTGTGGCTGCTGCGTCATGCCTCTCACAGCTGAGGCGGGGAGGCCGCCTGTATCTTCACTTGATAATAACCTCCCTTGTGCTACAGCGTCTCTCATTTCCAGCCAACGACGGCGACTGCGTGTCAAATTGGCTACTCTTGCATTCAGACCCTTCCGTTTATAGGTCATTGTGCACTACACGCTACAAAAGCGAGATTCCAGGAGCAAAAATGGAGCACGCATCAACACCTCCACTCTCAACAGGACACAACATGTGACTGGTAGCTGGCTGCCTCTCCCACCCCCGCTAGGAGACGGTTGCCATTGAGTGTATATTTGTTGTCATATATACAGAGTTATTTCCGACGTTATTACGGAAAAATTGACGTTTAGAACGTACGACGCAATACTCTTGGCGCGCCACAGCCGTGGGGCACCGGATTCTGCACAATTACGCATGGAAATGTACCATAAATACTTTAATTTATATCATAACATTCTCGGGTTTGCGCCAAAGTGTTGCCAGAACGTTGTAGTATTTTTATAAATTTTTCCAAAAGATTCGATTTTTCCGAATTTTTGCGATGATAAGCCCCCTTAAGAAGATGAAAATATTACATAATATATAATTAATGAATAATGAATAGTTCATTCCCTTTTTTGAAAGGAGAGGGAGTATTCCAAAGTGTAATTTATTTTATGTTTGCCGTACAAATTAATTAAATGTTTAAATGGTGGTGAAAGAATATTCATTTTTCTGAAACATATTCTTCATAGACCTCTCTCATTCAAACGAAGGAAAGGGAAACTAAAGTCACTGTTTAATTTTACACAACAAAACATTTATCTTCATCATCAGCATGTCCAAAAAAAATGACAAGAGCAAGGTAATAGTAGTATATAAGACAAAGAACGCAATGAGTTTGTGATTTAAATTTTTACATTGAACGACAATTACATTATTACAATGTGTACTACAATATTGACCTACCTTATGTTAAATGTGGTTAAGAACTTATTACTGTGTCTTTGAAGCTATACAAAAATAATAAAAACATCTCGAGCATAAACATTGATATAAAAATTAAATAATAATTTATATTTATAAGAAATAATGTCCGTCTACGATGACATAACCATGGCACAACTAGCCAGATTAAGAAGACCATGGAGAACTTTTATATCTTCGATTAAATACGACGATGAACTAACAAGAATGATATATCTATATTATGCCGATAGACTTGATATTACTATGGAATTACATTGCAATGTACCACCACCAATGGTACATCGTGTGCATAAAACATACAGTGTATCAATAACGCCAGTAACTCTTTATTCGATAAAATTTTGGATGGGAACGAATAAAAAAGGGTATCCCGTGGCATCACAATTGCAATTTATAATGCGAGTTATGGTAACTGACAGGAAAACGGGAAAATATTATTATTTGTTTGTAGAACTTATCGCTAACCGCGACGAACGGCGTACAATGTTCTGTAAATTCAATTTAAATAAATTTTCTTTGTATGACCAAAATGAAAGACTCAAATGCCAAACTCATGTAAATGGATATCGATCCTATGCTAAAGATCCGCTTGTATTTCTGACGATGATACAAGCGTCTAACGAAGAAAGAGAAGCTCTGAAAGAGATGATGAGAGCCGAGGGAATAAGAATCCCTTTATCATCATCATCATCTTATTCATATAATAAAGTTTGTCAAACTGCAAAAGAGAAGCTTTTGAGATTGAAACGTTATTTCAATCGACATTATTACTTTAGGTATATGATGTTCGACAATATACAGTGGGAATTAACCAGAGATGCTATTGCTTTCGAAGCATGGTTATATGGCCAGGAATGGTCTGAATACGCTCATGAAAAGAGAATTCAACACGAAAAATATTGCTTGTTCAACGACAGAGAGTTTGAACTAACAAAGTTGCACATGAAACCCAGTTTTAAGTTTTTTTTTAGAAGGTTCGTGCATATGTATGACTGTGGGAAAATTGGTTACACCATACTTTGGAATAAGGACACTACTACCACATATCGGGTATTTAGCGATTGTGAGGAAGAATACTCTGAAATTTTTTGTGGTACTGATCATTTGTTAAATCACATCGACAGAGTGTATCATGTGAATCAATTTGGTAACTGGTGGCATGATGATGGTGATGGAAGAAACATGGAATCATGTGTGAATTCATATGGTGAACTAATTGTACGCATGCATGTGAAAAATTATGGAGAAATTTATTTCGAAATGATCATAGTAACTTATAGCACCCCATTTGACGTACTATCTGAATATATTCTTTTTCTAACCCGAGATCTCAAACTCTTTGTGGATATTATTCAAACGGGGAACAAGGATGAAATTTATAGTTTTATCGTTCGAGACGAGGGTTTATCATCATCTCCGCACAAATATGACAATCGTTTACGAGCTATATGTACTCGGGCAGTTACAAGTTATTTTTTGGATATTAGAACAACAGAATGGGGTTGGACAGCGGCCACTCTGTGCGAAGAAATGGTTTCCACCCTCCAGATCCCGGATTCCTTTAAATATCAATTTATCGATGATGAACTTAAATAGAGTCTAATGGTTAGTTCCTGGAAGAGAGCCATGGAAGATTTGACATTAGATGATAATATAGCTGAACGGAGCAAGGCTGCATTTATGGCTAAATCACAAAAACTGGATAAATTGATAGATGAAAAAATAGCCGTCACACTGGAGTACTTGAGCCAGCAGGGATGTCTTGATGAGTTGGATATATATACATTATTTTATGCTTCTTTAGTAAAAGATCCTATTATAAACTTGGATTATGCTTCTTTGGCCGAGAAGTGGTAAAGAAAAAGATGATTTGAGTTGGAGTAAATTATCTTCTGTATAATTCAATCATAATATGGGGAACCATTAAAGAACAATAAATGATGGCGCTGGGGCATCTTCCCGCTCTCACAGTAGGGAAGGAGGGGAGGGGGGGCCATCTTCCCGCTCTCACAGTAGGGAAGAAGGGGAATGGGGGGGGGAGCATCTTCCCGCTCTCTCAGTAGGGAGGTGAAACATGTGTATGGGTGTACTCCTGTCCGTGGTGGTTCCCTATTTACTACCGGGTGAACAGGAACACCAGGGTGAAAGAAAATGACCATTTGTTTCTGCTTTTTTTTCTGGGGATCAAACCCGGGCCCTTAGGACTACCACCCTAGAGCGCTGTCCACTCAGCCGCCAGGCCCTGTGTACTCGCCTAATTTTGCTTGCCTTGTGGGGGTTGAGCTCTGACTCTTTGGTCCCGCCTCTCAACTGTCAATCAACTGGTGTACAGATTCCTGAGCCTATTGGGCTCAATCATATCTACATTTGAAACTGTGTAAGGAGCCAGCCTCCACCACACCACTGCCTAGTGCATTCCATCCGTTAACTACTGACATTGAAAAAGTTCTTTCTAACGTCCCTGTGGTTCATGTGGGTACTCAATACCCACCTGTGTTCCCTTGTGTGTTTACCACCCATGTTAAATAATTCATCCTTTTCTACCTTATCAATTCCCCGTGTGCGTGTGTGCGTGTGCGGTAGACACGCTTTGCCCGCAGATAGTATCAGTTAAGCCTTTCCAGGAGTAAAGAGATTGAAAAGCTTGCAAGCCCTTTTACCAGGAGAAGCCAACGTGTTTTGCTCGAGTGTTCGTGTCTTGAGGAAACACGGTCGCGTCGCCGCCTGGTTGATTATGCTTGAGGAAGGCAGGTATCAAGCAGGAGAGAAGGAAGGAGGTGGGTAGGTGGGGAGGTGTTAGGGGTGAGGTAATGTGCAGTATCTCCCTCCTTGCCTTCTACTCTCATCCCTCCCAGCCTATGTAGAAAAAAATCACTCAACCAACGTTATCAGGTTTTTGTAACATACACACATTGAGGAGCATTGACCAACTCAATTCATACATTTTGTATGGTTTAGTGACGCTGACGACCACTGCTATTTAATGAAACTCGTTCACGTGTCTAAAACAGTGGTGACATATTTATTGGGATTGTGTAAGAGACACAAAGCACTGTGTAGTATTTCAAACTATTTTACTGAATTTATTATGTTATAAAATATTTGTTTATTATTCTTATAATAAATAAATCTTAAAGTTGGGAGCAAATGCTAAAAGTATAAATAAAAACCATTGATGAATCTTAGTAATGTAATAATGCTCAACTCATTAATTCACATATCATTCTTTACATTAGAAAGGGAACTTAAGTGACTGACTGGACTCTGGCCGATGGTAGATTTAACCAGTTCAGTTATCATTTTCTGCACTTCAGAGTTATGTACTTCTTCCGTTAGTCGCAAGGTAACATTTTGTAAATGATCCACACTATCTTTAGTTAGCACCTTAATAACAGTTATATGGGTAGTTAATTTATATTGGGGATATTTAGCCAAATTTACCTATTTTTTTTTTTTTACATGATTCATGCTATTATTGACTAATTTATATTATTAATACGTATATATTAATTTTATTTAACAGTTCTAAAGTTATATATATAGAAATAGAAATTTAGTAGCCACACTCCTAGTAACATTTGGAATATTCAGCTGCACAAAGCTTTTAAAAAAACATTTTATCAATGTTTCCCTTTAAATCTTTTTCATCTTCGATTACATCAAGTTCCCAAATAGAAAAATATTTAGACAAAGATAATTCTTATCTTTTAAATATTACTTTAGAACCATGTATAATTAAATTAAAGCCATTTCTTAGACACAATATTGTAATTGTAAATGTTTATGCTATAAAAATATGGATGGGATCTACTCGAAAAAGATATCCTGCGGCATCCCAATTACAATTTATACTGCGAGTCGTAGTTAAGGAGCATGAAAGATATTGTTCTTATATGTTTGTGGAACTCTTCTCTAACATTGACCAAAGAATCATCATGTTCTGTGGACAGAATTTCTAGGACCCTTGTCATTATGACTTAAAATTGCCTATCACGGGATATAGGTCCTACGCCAAAGATCCTTCCATATTTCTGATGATGATACAAGCTTCCAATCAGGAACGAGATGCTCTGAGAGAGATAATGATAGCAGACGGAATATCGATTCCATCGCCATGTAGCAAAGTTGATCAGGGTGTGCTGAAAAGGGTTATGTCCCTCAAACAATATTTGAATAGGCATTATTATTTTAGGTACATGATGTTTAAAAATATACGTTGGGAATTAACCCGAGATTTGAGAGCTTACGAAGCATGGATGAAAAATACAAAATGGCTTACATGCATTGATGACAGGATGAAACAACATAGACCCTATTGTTTACATAAAAAATTTGGTTGTAACGACCCTCGTGAAGATATAATTTATAGGGACCCCAACTATAAAATTAGATCTCATTAGGGGGTACCCGAATATTGTAATAAATGGCCTAAAAATTATACATTTCGGGTTTTCAGTGATGGTGATATAAGGTGTGATGATATATGTTGTATTACGCTACGAAATCTTGACTGAATTTATCATTTAAATTGGGCGAAGAGCGAATTAATTGCTCGAATAGTGGTGAAAGAATACGGATCATTTTATGTAGAAATGGTAAACCACGTACTTTTCATAACCCGAAATCCCCATCTCTTTATGGACATCATTCAAACGGGAGAAAAGGAAGAAATCTGTCGTTTTATTATAGAAGACGAAGGTTTATCATCATCATCATCACCACCACCTCCAAATAGTTTGCAGGCAATGTGCTTCAATCAATTTGTGAATTCCTTTTTGGATATTAATAATTGGACCGTGGCCTGCTTACGTACAGCAATCAACACCAACCGTAATATTCCTTCTTTTTTAAAACGCCAATTAATCAACGAAGTTCAACGGAATCTAATGATTAGATCGTGGGAAAGAGCAGTGGCAGAAGAACCAACTATTGGACTTTTATTTTACTAAGAACAGATTTAATGAAAAGCTATTTTACTGAATTGATTATGTTATAAAATATATATGTTTATTATTATTCTAATAAATAAATCTAAAGTTGGAAGCAAATGCTAAAAGTATAAATAAAAACCATTGATGAATCTTAATAATGTAATAATGCCCAATCAATTAATTCACATATCATTCTTTACATTAGATAGGGAACTTAAGTGACTGACTGGACTCTGGCCGATGATAGATTTAACCAGTTCAGTTATCATTTTCTGTATTTCAGAGTTTTACGTACTTCTTCCGTTAGTCGCAAGGCAACATTTTGTAAATGATCCACACTATCTTGAAGCCTCGATAATTTAGTTTGCAACTCAATACCAGTTATAAGGGTGGTTAATTCATATTTGGGATATTTAGCAAAATCTATTGAAGGTTTCGGTAATCTACCTTTGGTTTCCAGGTAATTAAGACCTATAAAAATATCTGTAACGAATTCGTGGTTCATTGTGTATTGATCCATGTAATCCATCCTATCTGGATAATTAAATTCGTCTAATCCATATGGCCACTTATCACCATTATTACATGATGCCAGTATTTTTTTGGTTGCTAGGAGTTCATCATTTGAATAAAAGGTTACTAAAATATTTCTAAGTTTTGTAGTATCATACTTTTTTCTAAAGAATAAAATAAAGTTGATCATTTCATTTACTGACGACGTCATTATGTATTCGTTTTTGGTAAATGAATGGAATAGTTAAGTGAAATTCAAAATTTTTATTACTTATATACTTCTGGCCAAAATTTAATTTCTAATTAGCGACAATAGTTTCTGAAAACTTGTACTTTTGATAATGATTAGTTTCCCTTATTTATACCCTTCGACTACTAAATAGTAGATATATTATAAATACCTTAGGATTGGGATTATCTAATTGTGTTTCTTCTTCTTCTTCTTCTTCTTCTCCTTTGGCTGCACTGCTACAACATGTCTCTAGGAACTGATTAAATTCATATGTGGAAGTTGTATATTGTAAGGCCAGATTTGTCAAATAGGCCAGGTGTTTTTCTTTGAAAAATTGTTTTGATTGAATTACAGTGTTATACTACCAACCATATATTATACTACCATATAAATGATAATATTGGTCTCCATTATTAATTTCTACCGGAAATTCAGTAGTTGTTTCATCAGCTACTGCTCTTTCCCAAGATTTAATCATTAGATTCCGTTGAACTTCGTTGATTATTTGGCGTTTAAAAAAATGAGGAATATTAGGGTTGGTGTATATTGCTCTACGTAAGCAGGCCACGGTCCAATATCCCATTCTATTAATATCCAAAAAGGAATTCACAAATTGATTGACGCACATTGCCTGCAAACTATTTGGCTTGTAGGTGTTTTTACATGGTGATGGTGGTGGTGGTGGTGGTGATGATAAACCTTCGTCTTCTATAATAAAACGACAGATTTCCTCCTTTTCTCCCGTTTGAATGAGGTCCATAAAGAGATGGGGATTTGGGGTTATGAAAAGTACGCCTTTTACCTTTTCTACATAAAATGATCCGTATTCTTTCACCACTATTCGAGCAATTAATTCGTTCTTCGCCGAATTTAAATGATAAATTCGGTCAAGGTTTCCTAGCCTAATACAACATATATCATCACACTTTTTATCACCATCACTGAAAACCCGAAAAATAGAATCTCTATCCCGCCAGTCATTACAATATTTGGGTACCCCCAAATGAGATCTAATTTCATAGTTGGGGTCCCTATAAATTATATCTTGACGAGGCTCGATATAAAAAGAGCCATCATGTAAACAATAGGGTTTATGTTGTTTCATCCTGCGATAAACGTAGTTAAGCCATTTTTTATTTTTCAACCATGCTTCGTAATCTCTCACATCTCGTAGCGTAATACAACATATATCATCACACTTTTCATCACCATCACTGAAAACCCGAAATGTATAATGTGTAGACCATGTATTATAAATTCTATCTTCATACACGTCATAAAAATATTCATCATATAAACAATAGGGTTTATGTTGAATCATCCTGTGATTAACGTAGTTAAGCCATTTTTTATTTTTCAACAATGCTTCGTAATCTCTCACATCTCGGGTTAATTCCCAATGTATATTTTTAAACATCATATACCTAAAATAATAATGCCGATTCAAATATTGTTTGAGGGACATAAGCCTTTTCAGCGCACCCTGATCAACTTTACAAAATGAAGATGGAATCGATATTCCGTCTGCTATCATTATCTCTCTCAGAGCTTCTCGTTCCTGATTGGAAGCTTGTATCATCATCAGAAATATGGAAGGATCTTTGGCGTAGGACCTATATCCTGCGATAGGCACTATTAAGTAATCCGGATCATGGGGATACTTGAAATTATGTTCACAGAACATGATGCTTCTTTGGTCAATGTTAGAGAAGATTTCCAAAAACCTATAGGAACAATAAAATTTTCCATCCTCATTATTTGCGACTAGCAGTATAAATTGTAATTGGGATGCCGCAGGATATCCTTCTTGAGTAGATCCCATCCATATTTTTATAGCATAAACATTTACAATTTGGGGTTTAAATGGTATTTGATTTATAAATGGTTCTAAAATAATATCTATACCATATGAACCATATTTCATGATATATTTCATTATTTGGGAATATGATGTAATCGAAGATGTAAAAGATTTCAAGGGAAATATGGATACCATGGTTTTAAAAGCTTTGTGCAACTGAATATTCCGAATGTTAGTAGGAGTGTGGTTACTAAATTTATATTTCTATACATATAACTTTAGAACTGTTAAATAAAATTAATATACACATATTAATAATATAAATTAGTATACAATGATATTCTTCAATTGGTCAATAATAGCATGAATCATGTGAAAAAAAAAATGAGGTAAAAATGTATGCTGATCAACTGAATCAACCAGGCTGAATATTTGAAGTCACTCAGCAACAAAAAAAGCCCATATGTGTGATGAAGACAGTTGTATTTTTTTTATATTGTGTTAAAGATGAAAGAAGACCAAGAGCATTCTCAATAAAATATTGAGATAACAAAAATTGCGGTTATTCAGTATTAAGTCGAAGGGTATAAAAAGGGGAACTAATCATTATCAAAAGTACAAGTTTTCAGCAACTATTGTCGCTAATTAGAAATTAAATTTTGGTCAGAAGTATATAAGTAATAAAAATTTCGAATTTCACTTAACTATTCCATTCATTTACCAAAAACGAATACATAATGACGACGTCAGTAAATGAAATGATCAACTTTATTTTATTCTTTAGAAAAAAGTATGATACTACAAAACTTAAACATATTTTAGTAACCTTTTATTCAAATGATGATCTCCAAACTACCAAAAAAATAGTGGCATCATGTAATAATGGTGATGAGTGGCCATATGAATTATACGAAATTAATTATCCAGATATGATGGATTACAATGATCAATACAAAACGAAAGACGAATTCGTTACTTGTATTTTTAAAGGTCTTAATTACCTGCAAACCAAAGGTAGATTACCGAAACCTTCAATCGATTTGGCTAAATATCCCAAATATGAATTAACCACCCATATAACTGGTATTGAGGTGTTAACTAAATGGTCGAGGCTTCAAGATAATGTGGATCATTTACAAAATATTGCCTTGCGACTAACGGAAGAAGTACGTAACTCTGAAGTTCAGAAAATGATAACTGAACTGGTTAAATCTACCATCGGCCAGAGTCCAGTCAGTTACTTAAGTTCCCTTTCTAATGTAAAGATTGATATGTGAATAAGTTAATTGGGCATTATTACATTATTAAGATTCATCAATGTTTTTTTTAGCATTTGCTCCCAACTTTAGATTTAGGCCACGGTCCAATATCCCATTCTAGTAGTATCCAAAAAGGAATTCACAAATTGATTGACGCACATTGCCTGCAAACTATTTGGGTTGTAGGTGTTTTTACATGGTGGTGGTGGTGGTGGTGATGATAAACCTTCGTCTTCTATAATAAAACGACAGATTTCTTCCTTTTCTCCCGTTTGAATGAGGTCCATAAAGAGATGGGGATTTCGGGTTATGAAAAGTATGCGTTTTACCTTTTGTATATAAAATAATCCATATTCTTTTGCCACTATTCAAGCAATTAATTCGCTCTTCGCAAAATTTAAATGATAAATGGGAACACATAAATTTACGTAGGGGGATGGGTCAGCTGGACTTCTCTTTGTGCAGTTTCTTTTACTAAAAACACTACATTTTCGCTGGGAATCGGCAGATTGTCTTATAAGGCGGTGCTAATTAGAAATAAAATTTTGGCAAGAAGTATATAAGTAATAAAAATTTAGAATTTCACTTAACTATTCCATTCATTTACCCAAAACGAATACATAATGACGTCGTCAGTAAATGAAATAATCAACTATATTTTATTCTTTAGAAAAAAGTATGATACTGCAAAACTTAAAAATATTTTAGTGACCTTTTATTCAAATGATGATCTCAAACTACCAAAAAAATAGTGAAATCATGTAATAATGATGACAAGTGGCCATATGAATTAGACGAATTTAATTATCCAGATATGATGGATTACAAGGATCAATACAAAACGAAAGACGAACACATTACTTGTATTTTTAAAGGCCTTGATTACCTGGAAACCAAAGGTAGATTACCGAAACCTTCAATCGATTTGGCTAAATATCCCCAATATGAATTAACCACCCATATAACTGGTATTGAGGTGCTAACTAAATTATCAAGGCTTCAAGATAGTGTGGATCATTTACAAGATGTTGCCTTGCGACTAACGGAAGAAGTACGTAACTCTGAAGTGGAGAAAATGATAACTGAACTGGTTAAATCTACCATCGCCCAGAGTCCAGTCAGTCACTTAAGTTCCCCTTCTAATGTAAAGATTGATATGTGAATTAATTGATTGGGCATTATTACATTATTAAGATTCATCAATGTTTTTTCATTATTTAATCCCAACTTTAGATTTATTTATTACAAGAATAATAAACAAATATTTTCAATTCAGTAAAAAACTTTTTCATTGAATCTGTTCTTAAAAAAATAAAAGTTCATTAGTTGGTTCATCTGCCACTGCTTTTTCCCAAGATCTAATCATTAGATTCCGTTGAACTTCGTTGATTAATTGGTGTTTAAATAAATGAGGAATATTAGGGTTGGTGTTGATTGCTCTACGTAAGCAGGCCACGGTCCAATATCCCATTCTATTAATATCCAAAAAGGAATTCACAAATTGATTGACGCACATTGCCTGCAAACTATTTGGCTTGTAGGTGTTTTTACATGGTGATGGTGGTGATGATGATGATGATGATAAACCTTCGTCTTCTATAATAAAACGACAGATTTCTTCCTTTTCTCCCGTTTGAATGAGGTCCATAAAGAGATGGGGATTTCGGGTTATGAAAAGTACGCGTTTTACTTTTTCTATATAAAATAATCCATATTCTTTTGCCACTATTCGAGCAATTAATTCGATCTTCGCCGAATTTAAATGATAAATTCGGTCAAGGTTTCGTAGCGTAATACAACATATATCATCACACTTTTCATCACCATCACTGAAAACCCGAAATGTATAATGTGTAGACCATGTATTATAAATTCTATCTTCATACACGTCATAAAAATATTCATCATATAAACAATAGGGTTTATGTTGAATCATCCTGTGATTAACGTAGTTAAGCCATTTTTTATTTTTCAACAATGCTTCGTAATCTCTCACATCTCGGGTTAATTCCCAACGTATATTTTTAAACATCATATACCTAAAATAATAATGCCGATTCAAATATTGTTTGAGGGACATAAGCCTTTTCAGCGCACCCTGATCAACTTTACAAAATGAAGATGGAATCGATATTCCGTCTGCTATCATTATCTCTCTCAGAGCTTCTCATTCCTGATTGGAAGCTTGTATCATCATCAGAAATATGGAAGGATCTTTGGCGTAGGACCTATATTCTGTGATAGGCAATTTTAAGTAATGATCGAGGTATTTAAAACTATGTTCACAGAACATGCTGCTTCTTTGGTCAATGTTAAAGAAGATTTCCACAAACATATAAGAACAATAATTTTCATCCTCCTTAACTACGACTCGCAGTATGAATTGTAATTGGGATGCCGCAGGATATCCTTCTTCAGTAGATCCCATCCATATTTTTATAGCATAAACATTTACAATTACAATGTTTTGTAATTTAATTATACATGGTTCTAAAGTAATATCTACACCATACGAACATGATTTGTCTAAATATTTTTTTATTTGGGAACTTGATGTAATCGAAGATGTAAAAGATTTAAAGGGAAATATGGATACCATGGTTTTAAAAAGTTTGTGCAGCTGAATATTCCAAATGTTAGTAGGAATGTGGCTACTAAATTTCTATTTCTATATAATATATATAACCTTGGAATTGTTAAATGAAATTAAAAAAAAAAAAAATGAGGTAAAAATGTTAGCTGATCAACTATTTGTAAGTACATTCAAGCAAAAAAAAACCTTTATGTGCAATGAGTGAGAAAAAAAAATTAAGTACAGATTCAATGAAAACAATGTTTTCAGCAACTATTGTCACAAATTAATTGGCAAGAGGTATAAAAGTAATAAAAATTTAGAATTTCACTAACTATCCATCCATTCAACCAAAAAGGAGAACACATAAATTTACGTAGGGGGATGGGTCAGCTGGACTTCTCTTTGTGCAGTTTCTTTTACTAAAAACACTACATTTTCACTGGGAATCGGCATATTGTCTTATAAGGCAGTGCTAATTAGAAATAAAATTTGGGCAAGAAGTGTATATAAGTAATAAAAATTTAGAATTTCACTTAACTATTCCATTCATTTACCAAAAACGAATACATAATGACGTCGTCAGTAAATGAAATGATCAACTATATTTTATTCTTTAGAAAAAAGTATGATACTGCAAAACTTAAAAATATTTTAGTAACCTTTTATTCAAATGATGATATCAAAACTACCAACAAAATAGTGAAATCATGTAATAATGGTGACGAGTGGCCAAAGTGGCCATTGGGACACGAAGAATTAAACGACTTTAACTATCCAGATATGGATCGTTACTATAAATACAAAACGAAAGACAAACACATTACTTGTATTTTTAAAGGCCTTGATTACCTGGAAACCAAAGGTAGATTACCGAAACCTTCAATAGATTTGGCTAAATATCCCCAGTATGAATTAACCACCCATATAACTGTTATTGAGGCGCTAACTAAATTGTCGAGGCTTCAAGATAGTGTGGATCATTTACAAAATGTTGCCTTGCGACTAACGGAAGAAGTACGTAACTCTGAAATACAGAAAATGATAACTGAACTGGTTAAATCTACCATCGGCCAGAGTCCAGTCAGTCACTTAAGTTCCCTTTCTAATGTAAAGAATGATATGTGAATTAATTGGTTGGGCATTATTACATTATTAAGATTCATCAATGTTTTTTCATTATTTGCTCCCAACTTTAGATTCATTTATTATAAGAATAATAAACAAATATATTTTCAATTCAGTAAAAAACAATTTCATTAAATTTGTTCTTAAAAAAATAAAAGTTCAGTAGTTGTTTCATCTACCACTGGTTTTTCCCACGATCTAATCATTAGATTCCGTTGAACTTCGTTGATTAATTGGTGTTTTAAAAAATGAGGAATGTTAGGGTTGGTGTTGATTGCTCTACGTAAGTAGGCCACGGCCAATATCCCATTCTAGTAGTATCCAAAAAGGAATCCACAAATTGATTGACGCACATTGCCTGCAAACTATTTGGGTTGTAGGTGTTTTTATATGGAGGTGGTGGTGGTGATGATAAACCTTCGTCTTCTATAATAAAACGACAGATTTCTTCCTTTTCTCCCGTTTGAATGAGGTCCATAAAGAAATGGGGATTTCGGGTTATGAAAAGTACGCGTTTTACTTTTTCTATATAAAATAATCCATATTCTTTTGCCACTATTCGAGCAATTAATTCGCTCTTCACCGAATTTAAATGATAAATTCGGTTGGGATAAGACATTATTTGTTCAATGTGATTTTGAGGCAGGACAAAATGATCAGACATGAGCATGTTTCAGTTATGTATGTTTTAAAAAGTTGAGAACTATTAATCTATCTCTCTCTTTTTCTCTATAAACACAAAATTGTTTTAAATAATAGTGTATGCCGGCTAAGTGTTCAAGCACCATATCTCTCCACTTGCTACTGATTTCTAGTACAAACAATTCCTAAGGCCATTATTAATCTGTACATCGTCCCCATTTGACATTTTTATCTAAATATCTTCCTACATTCAACGGTCAACATCTTACTTTACAGTGACCATGTGATACACAAACAAACAATCGCCAGTTTGCATTCTTGGCCAAAAAACCAGTATAATTTTTTGCATAATAGGCCAAAATGTTTACACTTAGCCAGAAACAACAGAGTCCTTGCTAACTTAGTTAAGTAAGACGAGAGCCCTGCATAGTAGGCCGAGAAGTGAGTTCTGGCTATTAGGTACCACATATATATATATATATATATATATATATATATATATATATATATATATATATATATATATATATATATATATATATATATATATATATATATATAACCCAACCCTACCTAACCTAACCTAACCTATCTCTATAGGTTAGGTAGCCGAAAAAGTTAGGTTAGGTTAGGTTAGGTAGGTTAGGTAGTCGAAAAAAGATTAATTCATGAAAACTTGGCTTATTAGGCAAATCGGGCATTGCATAGTAGGATGAAAAGTGCGTTCTGGCTACTAGGTACGACATATATATATATATATATATATATATATATATATATATATATATATATATATATATATATATATATATATATATATATATATATATATATATATATATATATATATATATTATTAAATATGACCGAAAAAGTAAGATTAATAACTCTAACACGAATTTTCTCAATCTTTCGTACATTTCTTTTCACTGTTGGAGGTAATTCAAAAATCAAATCTCCAAAATTCATTTTTATTTCTAGTCTGACGCGACACTTGAGCGCGTTTCGTAAAACTTATTACATTTTCAAAGACTACACATACACAACTGAATAGAACTTACATATCTCCGATTTGTTTATATCTACATTTGAGTGAGGTGGATGGGGTGAGGTGGTATTTAATAGGGTATTAATTTCATCAACACAAGACAGAACACGAAACAATGGGTATTGAAATGGAAGTGATTGTAGAAAGCCTATTGGTCCATATCTCTTGATGCTTCTATATTGGAGCGGAGTCTTGAGGTGGGTAGAATATAGTTGTGCATTAATTGGCTGTTGATTGCTGGTGTTGACTTCTTAATGTGCAGTGCCTCGCAAACGTCAAGCCGTCTGCTATCGCTATATCTATCGATGATTTCTGTGTTGTTTACTAGGATTTCTCTGGCGATGGTTTGGTTGTTGGAAGAGATTATATGTTCCTTAATGGAGCCCTGTTGCTTATGCATCGTTAAACGCCTAGAAAGAGATGTTGTTGTCTTGCCTATATACTGGGTTTTTTGGAGCTTACAGTCCCCAAATGGGCATTTGAAGGCATAGACGACGTTGGTCTCTTTTAAAGCGTTCTGCTTTGTGTCTGGAGAGTTTCTCATGAGTAGGCTGGCCGTTTTTCTGGTTTTATAGTAAATCGTCAGTTGTATCCTCTGATTTTTGTCTGTAGGGATAACGTTTCTATTAACAATATCTTTCAGGACCCTTTCCTCCGTTTTATGAGCTGTGGAAAAGAAGTTCCTGTAAAATAGTCTAATAGGGGGTATAGGTGTTGTGTTAGTTGTCTCTTCAGAGGTTGCATGGCGTTTCACTTTCCTTCTTATGATGTCTTCGACGAAACCATTGGAGAAGCCGTTGTTGACTAGGACCTGCCTTACCCTACAGAGTTCTTCGTCGACTTGCTTCCATTCTGAGCTGTGGCTGAGAGCACTGTCGACATATGCGTTAACAACACTCCTCTTGTACCTGCCTGGGCAGTCGCTGTTGGCACTTAGGCACATTCCTATGTTCGTTTCCTTAGTGTAGACTGCAGTGTGGAAACCTCCGCTCTTTTCCATGACTGTTACATCTAGAAAGGGCAGCTTCCCATCCTTTTCCATCTCGTAAGTGAAACGCAGCACGGAACTCTGCTCAAATGCCTCCTTCAGCTCCTGCAGATGTCTGACATCAGGTACCTGTGAAAAAATGTCATCAACATACCTGCAGTATATGGCCGGTTTCAAGTTCATGTCGACTAAGACTTTTTGCTCGATGGTACCCATGTAGAAGTTCGCAAACAGGACACCTAGGGGAGACCCCATGGCGACCCCATCTACTTGCTTATACATGTGCCCATCCGGGCTCAAGAAGGGTGCCTCTTTAGTACAAGCTTGGAGTAGTTTCCTCAGAATATTTTCTGGTATGTCAAGAGGAGTACAGGCTGGATCACGACACACTCTGTCGGCTATCATCCCGATTGTCTCGTCCACAGGTACGTTGGTAAACAGCGATTCTACGTCCAACGAGGCTCTTATCCCTGTGGCCCGCGTGCCCCGCAGTAAGTCAACAAATTCCTTTGGAGACTTCAGGCTGAAGGTGCAAGGAACATAAGGAGTCAGCAGGCCGTTGAGTCGCTTCGCCAGTCTGTACATGGGTGTGGGTATCTGGCTAATGATTAGCCGAAGTGGGTTTCCAGGCTTGTGTGTCTTGACATTTCCATACGCATATCCAGGTTTATATTCCCCAATGATCTTTTGCAGGTGGAGTCCGGATTTCTTGGCGTTCACATTTTCGATCAGTTTGTTGACCTTTGCTTTTAATTCGGCTGTAGTGTCCTTCGTTACCCTTTGGAACTTAGTTTGGTCAGAGAGTATGAGGTTAATTTTCGCCAGATATGTGTCTTTTTTAAGAATGACATATATTGACAAGGTGACAAGTCGCCAATACTGGCATACTAAGCTCACTGGCTTGTATACGAAGGGAGGTTTCAGCCATAGCCGATATTCTCAGCACCATTTTGTTATTTCACCATTATACTATTGTGTCTCATATTGTCTTTGCATTTATCTTTGTTATTTAATTGTATTTTTCAATCCCCCGAGATTTGTCTTTATTTTCATTTATGTTTAAAGTAAATATATTAAAGTTTCATTGTTCATATTTTGTTTTTTACGTGTTCCTCCCTCTAACTTACCACAGACAACAGGCAAGCAGTCTATCTTTTTTTTGTAAGTGTGACCAGGCATTAACACCTGCCATTGGAGGACTACCGAACATCAATACTCCAACACTTTCCCGTCACAATATATATATATATATATATATATATATATATATTATATATATATATTAAATCAACTAGTATTGTAAGATACATTGGCCCATGGGTATTGTATGGGCCAATAAGCCTTCTGCAGCCCCTATGTTTATCCCTTATGTATCCCCCCATGTTTTCACCTTCATTGTATTATCACCTGACCTAATGCGGGTATAAAATCAACTAGTATTGTAAGATCTGTTCACTTGAGAATGAATCATGGAGGTTCGAAACGTCGTGCAAATTATACAAATAAGTGTAATACACTCTATAGTAAATCACTTCTTTTCTTCACCTTAAAAGTACGAAAATGAGTTTTGGAGAACTCCTATTTCAATTAAGCCCTGATGCTAAGAAAATAGTTAGAGGGATAGAAGCCCTAAACCAGAAAATAATAAATACAGAATATGCGGTCATATTCAATGAAACATGTTTGAAAGAAAACCTGCTGCCAGTATACACCAATATATATATATATATATATATATATATATATATATATATATATATATATATATATATATATATATATATATATATATATATATATATATATATATATATATATATATATATATATATATATATATATATATATATATATATATGAATGAAAACTCACACCCCAGAAATGACTCGAACCCATACTCCCAGAAGCAACGCAACTGGTAACTACAGGGCGCCTTAATCCGCTTGACCATCACGGCCGTCAAAAGGAAGTGACAGCCGAGGCTATTTGAGCCACTTCCCCGACGGCAACTCGGATGGTAATCTTGGGCATAGCATTTCACCAAATCACCTCATTCTTTGGGGCACACGTGAGGAACACAAAGTTCCTCACGTGTGCCCCAAAGAATGAGGTGATTTGGTGAAATGCTATGCCCAAGATTACCATCCGAGTTGCCGTCGGGGAAGTGGCTCAAATAGCCTCGGCTGTCACTTCCTTTTGACGGCCGTGATGGTCAAGCGGATTAAGGCGCCCTGTAGTTACCAGTTGCGTTGCTTCTGGGAGTATGGGTTCGAGTCATTTCTGGGGTGTGAGTTTTCATTCGCATATAGTCCTGGGGACCATTCAGGCTTGTTCGCATATATATATATATATATATATATATATATATATATATATATATATATATATATATATATATATATATATATATATATATATATATATATATATATATATATATATATATATATATATATATATATATATATATATATATATATATATATATATATATATATATATATATATATATATATATATATATATATATATATATATATATATATATATATATATATATATATATATATATATTATATATATATATATAATATATATATATATATATATATATATATATATATATATATATATAAATATATATATATATATATATATATATATATATATATGTATATATATATATATATATATATATATATATATATATATATATATATATATATATATATATATATATATATATATGTCGTACCTAGTAGCCAGAACTCACTTCTCAGCCTACTATGCAAGGCCCGATTTGCCTAATAAGCCAAGTTTTCACGAATTAATATATTTTCTCTAATTTTTTTCTTATGAAATGATAAAGCTACCCATTTCATTATGTATGAGGTAATTTTTTTTTTATTGGATATAAATTTAACGTAGATATACGATCGAACCTAACCAACCCTACCTAACCTAACCTAACCTATCTTTATAGGTAATGTTAGGTTAGGTAGCCAAAAAAACCTAGGTTAGGTTAGGTTAGGTAGGTTAGGTAGACGAAAAAACATTAATTCATGAAAACTTGGCTTATTAGGCAAATCGGGCCTTGCATAGTAGGCTGAGAAGTGAGTTCTGGCTACTAGGTACGACATATATATATATATATATATATATATATATATATATATATATATATATATATAAAAGGGAGAGGGGGTGTTTTGAGTGAGAGAAAATATATTAATTATTAATTTTTTTCCTAGGTGAGGGGGGTGATATCACATCCAGGAGATATTTGCAACATTTGTGGTTGGAGCTCATCATCACAATTCGTACATACAACTTATTGCTGCCTCCGCTGTGGGGAAACTGTATGTGTTCAATCTAGTGGACTTCACAGGAGAACCTGTGGTGGAGGTAAGCCCTTATTTTATTTTATTTACTTATTTACTTATTCGTATTTATTTCAAATGAGAAATATTGAGATGGTTTCCCTATCTTCATAAGGGTGTGGGGAGTGTGTGTGTGTATAATTATATGCTATTCCCTTGTTAGGAGGTAAACATCACCAGCCTACCAGAGAAGGTGGATTTGTATGCCTCATTTGCGGCAACGTCACCTTCAAGCCTTACCCCACTTTCACCTGCGGCAGTTGTTGGGTTACTTTGTGTGAGCACTTGGTCTCTGAACATCTACAATCATGTCCCCAAGGTGTGTGAATAAGTAAGTAATTATCAAAAGAAGGCACCAAACCGGGAAGGCTATGTAGCACCATCAAATGCGCAGAATAATCAGAGGGCGCTAAATATCACCAAGGATGCCAATACGAGAACAAAAACGCATAAGGCGAACGATATCAAAAGTATCAGAGTCACCAAGAATTCTATTGAGGGACAGGTGACTGCAAGGGGCAGTCGGAAAGCAAGACACACGCTCGTCCTGGAAGTCAGGACATTCAAGAAGAACATGCACGACTGTAAGAGGGACAATGCAACTAGGACAATAAAGAGCAGGGCGACGCTCCATCAAGTGACCATGGGTTAAGCAAGTATGGCCAATACGCAACCTCGCCAGAGCAGTTTCCCATCGCCGGTTACGGTGGTAGGAGGACGGCCACGAGGAAACACAACATTTAAGAGTACGTAGTTTGTTACCAGTAACAGACGACCAAGAAGCCTGCCAAGGGTAAGGACGGAGGAACGGATAGGATAACCGGGTAAAAGTCGGTGTGTGAATAAACCCTCTCTCCAGTTTTATTATCTTAAGAAGCTTTCTTGAGACGTTATGTCATGGGGTTTAGTAGGGTGTGGAAGTGTTGCCTTTTATTATTATTATTATTATTATTAATATTATTTGTTTTCCAGGGGTGGTTCAGAAGCAGGGAAAGACATCTCAGGGGCAGGTAGAAGAGGAACTTCATTCCAAAGCCCAACGTAACAATAGCCCCTTAGGTGGTGGTGGTGGTGGGGTTAGACAGCCCAATGCAAATGGGGGGGAGGAAGAGATGAGTGATGATGATGATGATGATGATGATGATGATGATGATGATGATGATGATGATGATGATGATGATGATGATGATGATGATGATGGTGGTGGTGACATCCCTCAGGCAGGTCCTAGTGGTCTTAGATCCCATGACAACACTCGAGATAGTGATGTAAATTCCTCAGAAGGGGAGGATGTTATAGACACCCCTCTCTTAATTAATAGGGGTGGGGGCCCTGGGGGATTTCTTTACTAGAATGGAATATTCCATCCCCCCAGCCTTTGCCACAGATCCTGTAGGTCTCCTAAGCAACTTTAGAAAACTTTTCACCAATGAAATAGAGAATTACATGAATTCTCTGGCGGGTCATGGCAATTTTACTTCATCATTCAAAATCCTCCATGAAGTGAAGGTAACACTTTTAAAACAACGTCTCACAGAAGATGATGACTGTAGGGAACACTTCATAACGACACCTGCTAGGCTGGTAACTCTTGAGGAGGTAGGCGATCTTATTTTATAGTTGGGTGGGATATATGATTACACGTCTTGAGGATCTCCTATCAGAAACAGAGGGAAGTGGTTTTATATTATTTAATATTGATTTCCTCAAAATCGTTATCTGTAATGGTAGTGTAAGGTCAGTTTTGGGGGATTATGTGCCTTGTCCCCCCTTCTTAAGGGGGCGACATTAGGTCTTCAACCCAAACCCCAATGGTAACAATAGAACATACATTATTCAATGCATTGCTGCTTTTCGGGCGCCACAACAAGGATGGAAATGGAAACGTATAGGAAGACTTGTAGAGTCTCACTTTAGGGTTAGGAAAAGGGTCAAATACGACCAATTATCTTTCCCTCTCTCATGGGAGGACATCTCTAAATTGGAGAATAGGAATAAACTCTCCATTTTTTTGTATTCAATTCACAAACATACAGACGGTGTCTATCACGTCTCTCTTTGCCGTCGTGGTAGCAGACAGTACTCGGACATAGTACCATTATTGTTGTTGGGGGAGTCTCATGTAAGTCTTATTAATTAAAGACTTGGACAAGTTTTTACGGAACTTTACTCGCAGCCACAGGCGAAAGACAGTCTTCTGTAGAAGCTGTCTTTCAGAATATCAAAATTCTAGCGAGCGGACAAATCACTCTTCTTCCTGTGACATCACCCAGAAAATGATTTATCCTCAGGAGGGGGACACCCTTCATTTTAAAAATACAGGGAAAGGTTACCCCCCACCCCCCCCATCCCATATAGCTTATTTCGATTTTGAGTGCTACCTAAGCACTGAGGATTGTCTAGGTTCTGTTACAGCCAAACATAGGCCTATAGCATACAGCTATATAATTGTTGATAGGAACCACTCCCTCATTGATAAATTTACTTATTTTGGGGGGACAGTGTCACTCATTTCATGGAGCGAGTTGCCACCAAATGGGAAATTATCAGATCCAGCCTACCCAAATATGAAATAGACATGTCTCTTGAGGATATGGTTCATTTTAGGAGACAGACACACTGTCAGTTTTGTGAGGAGGTATTTACACCCACCAATTTCAAGGTTCAACATCATGATCACCTTAGGGAAAAGCTCAATTATATTGGAGCTCTATGTAATTACTGCAACCTCCGTCACAAGAATGCTCTAGAGTTTAGTCATAATTGCCCACAATATGTCTTATGACATGGGCTTAATTTTGAGGGAGTTTGCCATGGGTTCAAATATTAAGAGCAATATCCTCATGAGACAGGGGACTAAATATCTTAAGGTAGAAATAGGCAACCTTAAATTTCTTGATTCACTGGCTTTTATTACAGGCAGTCTTTCGTCCCTAGCAAAGACCCACATTGAGTCAGCCAGCCCCTTAACATTCACTCACTCAATGATAGAAGGTTTACCCGAAGAGAGTCACCACCTACTCTTAGGGGGTAAGCAGTTTTTCCCTTATGAATATGTCACAAAAATCAGCTGCTTTAATGATGCAACACTCCCCCCTATTGAAATGTTTTACAGCTCCCTAAACAAATCATCCATCACTTTGGAAGAATATAGACATTCTAAATTAGTATGGGAGGCAACAGGATGTAGGTCATTAAAGGATTATCTCCTTGTTTATTTGAAGTGTGACGTTGGTTTACTAGCTGACATTTTTACTCACCATAGGGTAATTCTAAATTATATCTATTCATTAGAAATGACTTATTACTGTAGCCTTCCGGGCTACTCCTATGACTGCTTCTTGAAGCGCAGCAAAATATCGTTGGAGTTAAGTGCACATGTAACGTTACACAATCTCCTGTCACAAAACATACGAGGGGGTTTTACAACTGCAGTTAGGAGTTACGCCAGAGCTAACACCACTACGTCAACCCATCTTTTAACCCCCAGGAGGATAAATCTTCATTCTTACTGTTTTTAGATTTCAACTCACTTTATGGGAGTTGTATGCTAAGAAATTACCCTATGGTGGTCTAAGAAGGTTGTCATCTGATGAGATGACCTCCTTCGTTAGTGAAGGGAAGATAATGACAGAACAGCCATTCTCTTCTAACAAAGGGTACTGGCTCTTAATTGACACCAAACACATAAGACTTGAAATAGCTAGACTAACAGATGATCTACCCCTTTGTTTACACCATAGGGGGATAAGTATGGAGGATATCTCACCGTTTAGTAGGGGACTTCTGGAAACAAATAACATTACAAAGCTCCCCCAAAAAATATTAAGGTGGTTGGGGATCAACTCCCCAAAAAACATTATTTCATATCTCTACACCTCTTACAGCTATTTATTGAGATAGGTCTTGAAGTAGAGACCAAACACGCCATTTACGAGTTCTGCCAGTCAGATTTTATGGCGGAATTTGTAAACACCAATGTTAACAATAGAAATGCCTCCACCAGTAACGATAGGAAAACACTATTTAAATGGTTAACTAATAGTGCTTTTGGTAAAACACTACTGAACCCAGCCCATTATGCCATTGACACCAAACTAGTGACTTCTGCTAGGGTCTTTTTACGGGAGGTGAAGAATCCTTGCTTTAAACGTATGGTACATTTAGGTGACAATAAATTATTGTCTGTCAGTTCCAGACCATTCATTAAAATTACTCATCCAAATTACATTGGGTTCAAGATTCTTGAGCTAGCAAAATACAGTTTGTACCATTTTTGGTACAGGGGTACTTAAGAAGCACTATACAGATAGGGCAGCACTGATATACAGTGATACAGATAGTTTCATCTTCAGTTTAATGACCGAAGATTTCTTTAACGAGATGGGAAAAGAACCCCTTAAGTCGTGGATGGATACTAGTAACTTCCCTGAAACTCACCCCTTGTATGATCATTCTAAAAAGGGTGTTTTAAGACATTTAAAGTCAGAGGTTTCAGACAGACACATCCTTGAAGTTGTAGCTCTTAAGCCCAAAATGTATAGTTTGCTGATGCACGACAATTCAAATTTCATTACCGGTAAGGGTATCCTCCATGCTGTGCAAAGATCTTTAACACATAACCATTTTAAAGAGACCCTACACAGTAATGGAGTAGTAAATACTTTTCAATATTCAATAAAGCCACAAGGAGAGGAAGGGCAACACCCGTCCAGTGAGAGTGAACGCTATGACGTCAGCACCCCCCCCCCCAGGGAGAGGAAGAAGAACGACAACACCACTTTCACCCTCTGGATGATGATGAATCATCATCATCCCAGAAGGGGGAGGAAGACCCCACAACGGACCTGTGGGCACGAAGGAGGACTCTAGTTAGACAATATTATGGAGGGTATTTAGATTATGACTACGTTTAAGCCACTATGTACTTCTGTTAATATAATGTATAAAACATAAGGGCTATTTCTTTTCACCCTCTTTTATTTTGAGGATATATATATCCTATATAGCTCTGGACATATATATATGCATATAGTCCTAGAGGGGCCCTTCAGACTTGTTCGATTATATATCCTTAAATACTCCTATATAGCCCCCTAAAAATAAGGGGGGGGGGGTTACCTTGAGGTGCTTCCGGGGCTTAGTGTCTTTGCGGCCAGGTCGTCGACCAGGCCTCCTGGTTGCTGGACTGATCAACCAGGCTGTTGGACGCGTCTGCTCGCAGCCTGACGTATGAGTCACAGCCTGGTTGATCAGGTATCCTTTGGAGGTGCTTATCTAGTTCTCTCTTGAACACTGTGAGGGGTCGGCCAGTTATGCCCCTTATGTGTAGTGGAAGCATATTGAACAGTCTCGGGCCTCTGATGTTGATAGAGTTCTCTCTCAGAGTACCTGTTGCACCTCTGCTTTTGAACAGGGGTATTCTGCACATCCTGCCATGCCTCCTGGTCTCATGTGATGTTATTTCTGTGTGCAGGTTTGGGACCAGCCCCTCAATTATTTTCCACGTGTAAATTATTATGTATCTCTCCCGCCTGCGCTCAAGGGAGTACAGATTTAGGCTCTTTAGTCGGTCCCAGTAATTTAGATGTTTTACTGAGTGGATTCTAGCAGTAAAGGATCTCTGCACGCTCTCCAGGTCAGCAATTTCTCCAGCTTTGAAAGGGTCTGTCATTGTGCAGCAGTACTCCACTCTAGAGAGCACAAGCGTTTTGAAAAGTATCATCATCGGTATAGCATCTCTAGTGTGGAAAGTTCTTGTTATCCAACCTGTCATTTTTCTTGCAGTTGTGACGGCTACTTTATTGTGTTCTTTAAAGGTAAGGTCTTCCGACATGAGTACACCCAGATCCTTTACATTGCCTTTTCGTTCTATGTTATGATTTGCCTGAGTTTTGTACGTGGTTTCTGTTTTTATATTTTCAATTTTTCCGTAGCACATGAGCTGGAACTTATCCTCGTTAAACACCATATTATTTTCTGTAGCCCATAGAAAGACCTGATCTACATCTGATTGGAGGTTTGCCGTGTCCTCTATGTTGCCAACTCTCATGAAAATCCTAGTGTCATCTGCAAAGGATGATACAGTGCTATAGGTTGTGTTCTGGTCTATGTCCGATATGAGGATGAGAAAAAGTACTGGAGCAAGCACAGTACCCTGGGGGACTGAGCTCTTCACGGTTGATGGGCTGGATTTTATTTTGTTGACTATTACACATTGGGTTCTGTTAGTCAGGAAATTGTAGAACCATCTGCCTATTTTCCCAGTAATTAATTTTGAACGCATTTTATGTGCAATAACACCATGGTCACATTTATCAAAAGCTTTTGCGAAATCTGTGTAAATTACATCAGCGTTTTGTTTGTCTTCCATAGCATCTAATGCCATATCATAGTGGTCCAGCAACTGCGACAGGCAAGAGCGCCCTGTTCTGAAACCATGTTGTGCGGGGTTATGGAGATGCTGTGATTCCATGTATTTTGTGATCTTACTTCTTACCACTCTCTCAAAAATTGTTATGATGTGCGATGTTAGTGCTATCGGTCTGTAATTTTTGCCTGTGCCTTATTTCCTCCTTTATAGAGTGGTGATATCTCTGCGGTTTTTAGTATGTCAGGGATAACGCCAGTATTTAGGCTTTGTCTCCACAGAATGTGAAGGGCCTGCGATAGTGTTTTTTTACACTTCTTGATGAATATGGAGTTCCAAGAATCCGGGCCTGGTGCAGAATGCATAGGCATACTGTTTATGGCTTCTTCAAAATCTAGTGGGTATAGGGCGACGTCTGATATATGATTTGATGTTGGTATCATATCCATGAAAAAATCATTTGGGTTATCAATCTTTACTGCATTTAATGGCTCGCTGAAAACAGAGTCGTACTGCTTCCTCAGTAACTCGCTCATTTCTTTGTTGTCATCGGTGAAAGTTCCATCTCCCTTTCGCAGGGGCCCGATACTAGATGTGGTTTTTGATCTTGATTTTGCATAGGAGAAAAAATATTTCGGATTTCTCTCTATTTCACTGATGGCCTTTTGCTATTTTTGCCTCTCCTGGGTTTTGTATGATTCTTGTAGCTTGAGTTCAATTGTTTCTATTTCTCTACCTAACCTTCTTCGCCGTTCTTGAGATAGGGTGCGACTCTCAAGTTGTTCCACGATTCGTTTTCTTCGCCTATATAGGGAACGACGTTCCCATTCCAATCTGCATATCTTTCTCTTTTTTCTTAGGGGTATGCGTTTTGAACATATTTTTAGTGCTACTGAGTTTATTTTTTCCAGGCACTGGTTCAGGTTTGCATTTTCTAGCTGTTCTTCCCAGTTTATTTCTGTGAAGTCCTGGTTTATTTGCTCCCAGTTTATCTGTTTATTATTGAAGTTTAATTTACTGAAATCTCCTCCACCGGGAATCTGGACTGGTTTTGAAGGTGCATTCCCCATGGTTGTCAGAACTTCAATTAAGTTGTGATCTGAGTAACAGGTATTTGTAATCATTATGTTCCCGATCAACTCATCATTATTAGTGAAAATGAGGTCCAGCGTGTTCTCCTTCCTAGTTGGTTCTACTATTTGCTGGTTTAAGGCAAACCTATCGCACATCCGTAGCAGGTCATTTGCATGTGTCTGTTCATTTAGGCTACTTCCTGGTATTCATTCTGATAGTACTGTATTAGCCAGGTGCTTCCATTTCAGGTGCCGTAGGTTGAAGTCCCCAAGCAGGATGATGTTCGGAGCTGGATTTGCGAGGTTTTCCAAGCAGTGCTCTATTTTCATTAGTTGGTCTTTAAACTGCTGACGGTTTGCCTCCGGTGACTTATATACAAGGACAACAACTACATTTAGGATCTCTATTTTGACTATCAGCACTTCCACAATATCATTTGAGATGTTTAGCAGCTCAGTACAGATGAGTGTGTCCTTGATGTAGAGGCTGACCCCACCCTGAAGCCGGTGTTTCCTATCACATCTGAAGAGATTGTATTCTGAGATCCATATTTCACCATCAAGGTAGTTCTTTGTGTGAGTTTCCGTTAGGGCTGCAAACACTGCATTTGCCTCATGAAGGAGACCATGTATTAAGTGAACTTTGTTGGATTTGCGTGTTTTTATACCCTGGATGTTGGCAAATATAAATGATGTTATTGTGTTAGTGGAAGTGCTGGAAGCCTTACTTGGTGTTAATATCTGAGGCTCTGGTACGGAGGCCACTGTGTTTGCGTCCTCTCTAGCATTTGACCGAGTTGGTGGTAGAGTCTGGTCATTTTTAGCCGTTCTTTTCCTCCTCCTCTTGTTAAAAAATTATCCCGGTCGATGGAGTAGTGGCTGTTTCATAGTGGTAGTCTGTCGGTTTTATTCGCCTGGTACCTCTTATATGAAAAGCTGGACATTCAGCATTGAAGCACTCTTTCCTGTCCAAAGAGTTCTTGCAAATTTTTGGGTGAAAGAATTCACAGCTTTTGGTACATTTACCTGTATTGAAGAGGTTTCTGCACTTTCTAGGGTGATCGTGTGTACATGTTCCATTTGTTCTTCCCGATTCCCCATGTTTACAGGTTGCCCATCTGTAATACCAACAGATTTTGGGGCCTTGTTTTGTTTGTTTCCCATTGCCAGGGACCGCACTCTGCTGCAGCGTCCCCGACACTGTGCCCTGCTCCGGTGCCTGTGACACCGCGCTCTGCTCCGGGGCCTGAGACACTGCGCGCCGCTCAGGGGTCCCCGACTTCGCGCCCCGCTCAGGCGTCCTCGACTCTGCACCCTGCTCAGGCGTCCCCGACTCCGCGCCGTGCTCAGGCGTCCCCGACTCCGCGCCCTGCTCTGGCGTCCCCGACTCCGCGCCCTGCTCAGGCGTCCCCGACTCTGCGCCCTGCTCAGGCGTCCCCGACTCCGCGCTCCGCTCATGCGTCCCCGACTCCGCACTCCGCTCAAGCGTCCCCAACTCCGCGCCCTGCTCAGGCATCCCCGACTCCGCGCCCTGCTCAGGCGCCGCTGCCACCGAGCTCTTTGCGACAGCTGGTTGTACCTTGGTGTCATGTACAGTTTGTTTGAAGACATTAGAAATTGCTATGGAGGAATTAATTAGTAATTCTCTGTTTTCTACGCGGAGTTTTATCCAGGATTTCCATCAATTTCAAAAAAGTTACATCATCCTTTTTTGCAGAGCCAGTACACAGAGTGGTCACTGGGACCATTTCTCCTTGAATTGTTAGTCATGTTGGCACATTTTTTGTGTATGGCTGCTGAACAGAGTTGGCATGGAAAGCTCTGATGGTAATCTACCTTCATGTTGCATTCTATGCACGTTTTTATCAAAGCCATTTTTTGAACACTTCTGTTCAGTGGTGATGGTCTTACAAGGTCTTACAAGGTGGGGTGTTGACCGGTGGGGGGGGGGGGTTGACCGTGGGTGCTGACCGTGGGTGCTGACCGTGGGTGTTGACCGTTTGTGCTGACCGTGGGTGTTGACCGGTGGGGGAGTTGACCGCGGGTGCTGGCCGTGGGAGCTGGCCGTGGGTGTTTACCAACTTGAGACAGGCCTGGAGGACGCTGTATGGACGGCCAGTGTTGCTACCACATGTCGCACTCTTAATTTGTTTTGTTCACTTGTTAGATTACATTACTTGCATTTTCCCACTAGTTACCTTACAGCGGAGACTTCTAGTTTCTGTGTCTGGGCTCTAGTTACCTAAGTACGTTACACTATTTGAAAGAATACACACACAGATGGTACTGGGGTGGGCCTACCTCCAAATGGCCCTTGTTTACATACACACGACGGACTAATTTTGTGTATAATTTGTTCACTTGATATTAAAATATATTATCTTAATTTTTGTTATAATAGACTTGTTTGACCTGACCTGACCTAGACCTGACTTATAATAATTTGTTTTGCATAGAGAGTTTAGCACTATGGGCACTGATTACTTGATGTTTCACAAGCGAGAGATGTGATTTATTGACGACTTGGCAACTATCGGTTAAGGCCCCCTGACACCACGAGGGCAGGCGTTGACTACACACGAATTTCACTTATTTTTTCTTGAACACAAACGGTCGGATGGTAATCACTATGATATATTGGTTAATATGTTGAGACACACTTTAAAAGTTATCTGACTGTGTTTAGTTCCTGTATCACTGAAATGTCCCTAGATATATATTGTTTACCGCGGAGCTCGCACCGCGTGGCCCTTCCCCTCTCACACCCAGAACAGGCCTACTCAGGAGGGGTGATAGCTGGAGTAAGTGAAATATGGTGGGAGCTCACCGTAGACTACAATTATTAAATGCCACCTCTGAGGTTGGTCTATCTGTCACGCCGCCTCTGATTCCATTGTCTGATAAGTGGGACTGTCTGGTACACCGCCTCTGATTCCATTGTTTGATTAGTACCCCCATTGTTTGTTAAGTGGGGCTATCTGGCTCTAAAACCTCTACTTCTGGGAGCCTCGCTCAGTGGGTTATAAGCAGCCATCGCAGTCTACCATTATCTCTGAAGACTTTGTATTCCTGGGAGAGCACGAAGAAGCCAAGTTTAGTGGGCAGGGAAGAACCAAGGATATCGAACTTGAGGATATCGGTTAGCACTGACTCAGGAGAGCCTGCCTGGCACCCGCGAGTCTGGCTTGTTGCAACGAGCAGTGTTGCAGTGACTGGGTCACATCTGCTGAGACGTTGGAGGGAAGACACCGTTTCCAGATCCAGGAGAAAATGTCTGGTTGAAGGAACATGTGTATACAGCGACTGGCTAAGTGACCACTGGTTGGACCAGTATAGGAATACCTGAATTCTAGGGAGTGGCACGGATACGATGCAACTACTTCACGACACCTGAGGCCTTGCAACACGCTACTGGATCGCTGAGGAGCGACCCGGGACCTTTAGGAACCTCACACAATTGGAATACAGGCGTCGTGGACAGAAGTGATTAAGGTAGATCATATTTCTCTTCCATTACACCTTGCTGATTAGTCTAGTTAGGCCAGTAATATATATATATATATATATATATATATATATATATATATATATATATATATATATATATATATATATATATATATATATATATATATATATATATATATATATATATATATATATATATATATATATATATATATATATATATATATATGACATTAGCATATATATTATTATGTTAGTATTAGGATAGGCTGTAGGGCAGCCAGCACTATACAGTTTGGAGACGACAGTGTGTGGACGACGTGACAGTTGGTGAGTCGGCAGCCGACGTTGAAGAAGTGCTCCCCCCCCCCCCTTCTTGAGAGGGTGTGAGTCCCCCATTTAAATCTGCCCAGCTGATGGAGTTGCCAGAGCTCGTGAGAGGAGAGCTGCCGAAGATCTCCAGAGCATTTATTTATATGTCTATTCATGTATCATTTCTATATGTGTGTTCATGTAGCTTTTTGTTAATATGTCATATAATTTTACTGACGTGTTTGAGTTCGCCTCCATATATCTCTACGAGCATACACAAGTGATATTATAGTCCCCACAGATGAACAGTAAGATTTTATATTAAAATATTCTAGTGGCTGGAAAAGTGAGAGCAACACAGATATTTATGGAATGTACCCTAGGCTGGCAATCCTGATTTAACACTGTGAATGTAGCAACACTTATGCTGTCAAGCAACAGAGTTCAACCACAAAACTCCACTGCTGGGGTGCAGAGATATAAACCCAGCTGGCGACCTTGTGATAGTGGAGAAATGCAGGTGTGAAAGAGAAACCTGCGAACCTTTTGTTACAGCAGGCAAGACTCAGAGGAAGTGCTGTTGAAGGTAAGTCTGAGTCTTCCTTCACTCCTCCATGGAACAAGGCTGGAATTGCTGGTAGCAGTTTTCCCGTGGTTGACTGAAGGGCTTCCAGGGCGATCAGTAGCACCCAGGTGGTGGAGCATAGACCTACGGTGGTGGGCTTGACGTGGTCCTCATCTTTGAGACCAACTGACTCTGGTGAGTCGCGTGAGTCAGACCTGGCTGACCTTCTTAACCCTGAGCCACTAGTAGCACCCTTGGCCACAGCTCACCCCCTGTATAGCACCATCCATGTATCCATTCTTCTGCCCTCTACTCTGTCCATCTATTTATATACATCTATCTTCCTATCCATCCATCATCTTTCTATCCATCCATCTGTGCAGCCATATGTCCAGTCATATATCCATCCATATGTGCAGCCAGCTATCTATCTAGCTTTCTATCCATTAATCTCTTCATCTCGCTTTCTATCCATCTAATCATTTCTCTATCCATCTAGCTTTCTATCCATCTATCTAATCGTCTGTCCATCTAGCTTTATTTAATTCTATCTATCTATGCACCTAATCATCTTTCTATACATTAATCCATCCAAATATCTTTTCATCTATCTAGCCATCTATCTATTTGTCTATCCATCATTCTACCTATTCATCCTTATCCATCTATCTATTTATCTGTCTATTCATGTTTATACAAGCAGAGGGTCTTTGTTGACATGGACTTAAAAAACCCGATATACTGCAGGTATGTTGCGACATTTTTATGCAGGTACCTGATGTTAGACATCTGCAGCAGCTGAAAGAGTCATTCGAGCAGAATTCTGTGTTGAGTTTCACGTACGAGATGGAGAATGATTAGAAGCTGCTTTTTCTAGATGTAATAGTCACGGAAAGGAACGGAGGCTTCCACACTGCAGTCTACACTAAGGAAACAAACATATGAACGTGCCTCAATTACAATAGGAACTGCCCAGACAGGTACAAGAGGAGTGTTGCCAATGCTTACGTCGACCGTGCTCTCAGCCACAGCTCAGGATGGAAGTAAGTCGATGAAGAACTCTGTAGGTTAAGGCAGGTCCTAGTCAACAACGGCTTCTCTAAAGGTCTTGTTGAAGACATCATAAAAAGAATGGTGAAACGCCATGCAACCTCTGAGGAGTCAACCAACACAACACTTGTACCCACTATTAGACTTTTTAAAGGAACTTCTTTTCGACTACTCATGAAATGAAGGAATAGGTCCTGAAATATATTGTTCATAGGAACGTTATCCCTAAAGACAAAACTCTAAAAATACAATTGACAATTTACTACAAAAGCAAAAAAACGGCCAACCTACTCATGAAAAACTCCCCAGACACCAAACAGAATGTCTTGAAGGAAACCAACGTCGTCTATGCCTTCACATGCCCGCTTGAGGAATGTAAGCCCCAAAGAACTCAGTCTATAGGCAAGACAACAACGTCTCTTTCTAGGCGATTAATTATGCACAAACGAGAGGGCTCCATCAAGGAAAATATAATCTCTTCTCACAACCAGACCATCACCAGAGAAATCTTAACAAGCAAAACAGAAATCATTGATAAATACAGCTATAGCTGGAGACTCGACATTAGCGAGGCACTACACATCAAAAATTCAACAACAGCATTCAATTGCCAATTAATGCACAACTATATTCTACCCACTTCAAGACCCCGAAATAATATAGAAGTAGCATGAGGAAGTATGGGCCAATATGCCTTCTGCAGTTACTTCCATTTTTATGTTCTCATACCCATGGTTTCGTGTTTTGTCTTCTGTTTCACCTCACCAAAAACTTATGTGCCATATCATCTCACCCAATATAACGAATATAAGTATGAATGTATTTTGTGTGTAACCGCTCCGCTCCTGTGCCATGTAAGTTCTTTGCGGGCTCACCATAGCCGGTGCTACTTGCCCCGCTCCTGTGCCAGGTAAACTACAGGCTCGCCATAGCCCGAGCTACTTCGAACATTTTGTTCCAAGAAGCTGAATCTTAAACAACAACATGTGTGTAAATTAAGTCTTTGAAAATGTAATAAGGAATTACGAAATGCGTTCTGGTGTCAGACCATGAATAAAAAGAATGAATTTTGGAGAGTTACTTTATCGACATTACCCTCGACAGTGAAGAAGAACGTAAGAAATATATATATATATATATATATATATATATATATATATATATATATATATATATATATATATATATATATATATATATATATATATATATATATATATATATATATATATATATATATATATATATATATATATATATATATATATATATATATATATATATATATATATATATATAAAGATACCTGTAAAGATAGGTTAGGTTAGGTTAGGTAGGGTTGGCTAGGTTCGGTCATATATCTACGTTAATTTTAACTCCAATAAAAAACAATTGACCTCATACATAATGAAATGGATAGCTTTATCATTTCATAAGAAAAAAATTAGAGAAAATATGTTAATTCAGGAAAACTTGGCTTATTAGGCAAATCGGGCCTTGCATAGTAGGCTGAGAAGTGCGTTCTGGCTACTAGGTTAGGTAGGTAATTTTTTTCTTATGAAATGATAAAGCTACCCATTTCATTATGTATGAGGTCAATTGTTTTTTATTGGAGTTAAAATTAACGTAGATATATGACCGAACCTAACCAACCCTACCTAACCTAACCTAACCTATCTTTACAGGTTAGGTTAGGTTAGGTAGCCGAAAAAGTTAGGTTAGGTTAGGTTAGGTAGGTTAGGTTGTCGAAAAACAATTAATTCATGAAAACTTGGCTTATTAGGCAAATTGGGCCTTGCATAGTAGGCTGAGAAGTGCGTTCTGGCTACTAGGTACGACATATATATATATATATATATATATATATATATATATATATATATATATATATATATATATATATATATATATATATATATATATATATATATATATATATATATGTCGTACCTAGTAGCCAGAACGCACTTCTATGCCTACTATGCAAGGCCCGATTTGCCTAATAAGCCAAGTTTTCCTGAATTAATATATTTTCTCTATTTTTTTCCTTATGAAATGATAAAGCTACCCATTTCATTACGTATGAGGTCAATTTTTTTTATTGGAGTTAAAATTAACGTAGATATATGACCGAACCTAACCAACCCTACCTAACCTAACCTAACCTATCTTTATAGGTTAGGTTAGGTTAGGTAGCCGAAAAAGTTAGGTTAGGTTAGGTTAGGTAGGTTAGGTAGTCGAAAAACAATTAATTCATGAAAACTTGGCTTATTAGGCAAATCGGGCCTTGCATAGTAGGCATAGAAGTGCGTTCTGGCTACTAGGTACGACATATATATATATATATATATATATATATATATATATATATATATATATATATATATATATATATATATATATATATATATATATATATATATATGTATATATATATATATATATATATTAGTATATTTTGGTAGCAGTCTTTCCTGTAGACATATATTATTAAATATGACCGAAAAAGTAAGATTAATAATTCTAACACGAATTTTCTCAATCTTTCGTACATTTCTTTTCACTGTTGGAGGTAATTCAAAAATCAATTCTCCAAAATTCATTTTTATTTCTAGTCTGACGCGACACTTGAGCGCGTTTCGTAAAACTTATTACATTTCAAAGACTTTAGTTAACACATACACAACTGAATAGAACTTACACATCTCCGATTTTGTTTATATCTACATTTGAGTGAGGTGGATGGGGTGAGGTGGTATTTAATAAGGTATTAATTTCATCAGCACAAGCCAGAACATGAAACAATGGGTATTGAACAGAAGTGATTGTAGAAAGCCTATTGGTCCATATTTCTTGATGTTTCTATATTGGAGCGGAGTCTTGAGGTGGGTAGAATATAGTTGTGCATTAATTGGCTGTTGATTGCTGGTGTTGACTTCTTCATGTGTAATGCCTCGCAAACGTCAAGCGGCCTGCTATCGCTGTATCTATCGATGATTTCTGTGTTGTTTACTAGGATTTCTCTAGAAATCTGTGTTGTTTACTAGAAATCCTAGTAAACAACACAGAAATCATATATATTTATTTATTTATATATATATATATATATATATATATATATATATATATATATATATATATATATATATATATATATTTATATATATATATATATATTTATATATATATATATATATATATATATAATCTTTGGACAACACCCACCAGTGGGACTCGAACCCAGAAAGCACAACTACCTTCCAGTAGCTGGCATAACTAGTATGCTTTAACCCACTACGCCATCAGACCTTACAAAAGAAGTAGATAGTTCGAGATATATATATCTCAAACATCTCCACCTCCCGAAGGCACCAGATGAGTGAGGGGTCAGTCTGCATTTTTCGTCAAGCCACTGTCAATGTGAGAGAACTCGTGTCCAGCTTATAAGCCTATACTTGCATAAACCACAAGTGAAGATAAATTAGATAGATAGATTTATCTTCACTTGTGGTTTATGCAAGTATAGGCTTATAAGCTGGACACGAGTTCTCTCACATTGACAGTGGCTTGACGAAAAATGCAGACTGATCCCTCACTCATCTGGTGCCTTCGGGAGGTGGAGATGTTTGAGATATATATATCTCGAACTATCTACTTCTTTGTAAGGTCTGATGGCGTAGTGGGTTAAAGCATACTAGTTATGCCAGCTACTGGAAGGTAGTTGTGCTTTCTGGGTTCGAGTCCCACTGGTGGGTGTTGTCCAAAGATTATTTATCTTCACTTGTGGTTTATGCAAGTATAGGCTTATATATATATATATATATATATATATATATATATATATATATATATATATATATATATATATATATATATAATGTCGTACCTAGTAGCCAGAATGCACTTCTCAGCCTACTATGCAAGGCCCAATTTGCCTAATAAGCCAAGTTTTCATGAATCAATTGTTTTTCGACTACCTAACCTACCTAACCTAACCTAACCTAACTTTTTTGGCTACCTAACCTAACCTAACCTATAAAGATAGGTTAGGTTAGGTTAGGTAGGGTTGGTTAGGTTCGGTCATATATCTACGTTAATTTTAACTCCAATAAACAAAAATTGACCTCATGCATAATGAAATGGGTAGCTTTATCATTTCATAAGAAAAAAATTAGAGAAAATATAATAATTCAGGAAAACTTGGCTTATTAGGCAAATCGGGCCTTGCATAGTAAGCTGAGAAGTGCGTTCTGGCTACTAGGTACGACATATATATATATATATATATATATATATATATATATATATATATATATATATATATATATATATATATATATATATATATATATATATATGTATATATATATATATATATATATATATATATATATATATATATATATATATATATATATATATGTATATATATATATATATATATATATATATATATATATATATATATATATATATATATATATATATATATATATATATATATATATATATATATATATATATATATATATATATATATATTATTAAATATGACCGAAAAAGTAAGATTAATAATTCTATCACGAATTTTCTCAATCTTTCGTACATTTCGTTTCACTCTTGGAGGTAAATCAAAAATCAATTCTCCAAAATTCATTTTTATTTCTAGTCTGACGCGACACGAGCGCGTTTCGTAAAACTTATTACATTTTCAAAGACTTTAGTTCACAAATACACAACTGAATAGAACTTACTCATCTCCGATTTTATATCTACATTTGAGTGAGGTGGAAGGGGTGATGTGGCATTAACACAAGACAGAACAAGATGTGATATTAATAGGGTATTAATTTCATCAACACAAGACAGAACAAGAGTATTAATAGAGTATTAATTTCATCAACACAAGACAGAACACGAAACAATGGATATTGAATAGAAGTGTTTGTAGAAAGCCTATTGGTCCATATTTCTTGATGCTTCTATATTGGAGCGGAGTCTTGAGGTGGGTAGAATATAGTTGTGCAATAATTGGCTGTTGATTGCTGGTGTTGACTTCTTGATGTGTAGTGCCTCGCAAACGTCAAGCCGCCTGCTATCGCTGTATCTATCGATGATTTCTGTGTTGTTTACTAGAATTTCTCTGGCGATGGTTTGGTATTGGGAAGAGATTATATGTTCCTTAATGGAGCCCTGTTGCTTATGCATCGTTAAACGCCTAGAAAGAGATGTTGTTGTCTTGCCTATATACTGGGTTTTTTGGAGCTTACAGTCCCCAAAAGGGCATTTGAAGGCATAGACGACGTTAGTCTCTTTTAAAGCGTTCTGTTTTGTGTCTGGAGAGTTTCTCATGAGTAGGCTGGCCGTTTTTCTGGTTTTATAGTAAATCGTCAGTTGTATCCTCTGATTTTTGTCTGTAGGGATAACGTTTCTATTAACAATATCTTTCAGGACCCTTTCCTCCGTTTTATGAGCTGTGGAAAAGAAGTTCCTGTAAAATAGTCTAATAGGGGGTATAGGTGTTGTGTTAGTTGTCTCTTCAGAGGTTGCATGGCTTTTCACTTTCCTTCTTATGATGTCTTCGACGAAACCATTGGAGAAGCCGTTATTGACTAGGACCTGCCTTGCCCTACAGAGTTCTTCGTCGACTTGCTTCCATTCTGAGCTGTGGCTGAAAGCACGGTCGACATATGCGTTAACAACACTCCTCTTGTACCTGTCTGGGCAGTCGCTGTTGGCATTTAGGCACATTCCTATGTTTGTTTCCTTAGTGTAGACTGCAGTGTGGAAACCTCCGCCCTTTTCCATGACTGTTACATCTAGAAAGGGCAGCTTCCCATCCTTTTCCATCTCGTAAGTGAAACGCAGCACGGAACTCTGCTCAAATGCCTCCTTCAGCTCCTGCAGATGTCTGACATCAGGTACCTGTGTAAAAATGTCGTCAACATACCTGCAGTATATGGCCGGTTTCAAGTTCATGTCGACTAAGACTTTTTGCTCGATGGTACCCATGTAGAAGTTTGCAAACAGGACACCTAGGGGAGAACCCATGGCGACCCCATCTACTTGCTTATACATGTGCCCATCCGGGCTCAAGAAGGGTGCCTCTTTAGTACAAGCTTGGCTCTGTCATCTCGGAATGTTCTACCTCTGACGCTCCTCCCTCAATACACAGAGAGCATGTGTCTGGGAACACCAGCATATAGGTTCAAACCCTCATCACGGCTCCTACGGATTATTTTTTTACTCATCTGCCTATTGGTCTATCATTTCCGTGTCTCTCCCATTCTCTTCCTCTATCTTTATCTCTGCCTCTCTCTATCTCTGTCTATCTGTCTCTAGCAGTGTTTCTGTTTCTGAGTTTCTGTGTGTGAGAGAGAGCTCTGTCAGTGCACTAAGTCTTTGCTTGATGTTATTGATGTTGAGCTTGCAAGAGTTAACCTTTAGGTACCAAATAACGGAGTTATCAAGTTGGTTATCATTGGACTCGCTACAACGAGATGAGTACAAGGAGGACAACAGTTGCGACACGCGGCACTTGGGTCAGCTGCAGTCGATAATGCAGAAGTCTGGTACAAGGGGAGACATACTACTCAACCAGTGGGAAAAATATTGCTGTAGAGTGGTAAGGAAGGGAGGGGGGGGGGGTGAAAATGAGGTTTCCCCTCAAAAAAACGTTGGAAGGCCTGATCACAAAACCCCTCAACCCTCCACCTCGAACAACTAGTCACTTTGTGAGAAGCAGTAACGCCAGGCTTGGCTCCACCAGCATAAACTCTTGCCACAAGGAATCAGAGAGGAGTATAAAAGTGGAGGGAGAGGCCTGTGGTTTTCACTGACCAAGACGAAATGAAGTCATAGGATCCACAAGGTGCCCGCAGCTGCTCAATGAAGCGCTTTGTGCTGACATTCTCGTCAGGACATTTAGGGAGAAAGCAGGCCGTCTTCAAGAGCTCGAAAGAAGGCCTCAATTAGCCATTGTCCTGAAGTATTGTTATCCTAACACCAGTAATTATTACTGGAACCGGAACGCTGAGATATTGCTGGAGTTTAAACGACATAATTTCCTTCAGCAAGAATAAATTAACGATACTACGACACGTTTTGGAGATTCCAGTGACCATGTGTATTGCCCTGATGGACTTTCAGTGTTAACAATGCTAGATTAGAGTCACGTGTAAGCTTCTGAACGTGAGTAGTGAAACCCCTTAGAGAAAGTTAAAAAAAAAACGAGTGTACGCCTATTGTGCTGCATAGTGGAAGCAGTAATGGCTCAGTTAATGGAAGTCTGATTTGTAGGATGATTGTCCAGTCATCTGAGGAACAATCAAGTGTTGGAAATTTCCAACATCTATTTATTAACACTTAGTACTTTAAGAAACTATTCTTGTACTATGTATTATAATCCACTAACTCTACTAACCAATAGTTTAGTAATCTTGAGTTCATTTTATTAAAGCGTAGTAATAACTCATTTTCCCTAGAAATTATGGCGGACTGTTGCGTCAGCCCACACAGCTGGGGGAAAATGTTTACCTTTACGTGAATTGCATTAAATTCACTTTACTTCAGCATTCCTTAATAAGAATAATTACCTGATCATAGATTTATAGTCGATTAATCAATATAATATTATTTGCTGGAAATATTTTATACAGCTAAATCCTGCTATTCCAGTGAATACCTGAATAACGAATTTCTACTCTTTATATTCTCGCCCATATGAACACGGATTCATTTAAATTATTTGTACAGCAAGAACTTATTTGTTGTCATGTAAGACAACTTAACATCGTTTAATCTATATGAATAAAAATGGAAATGTTCGTTTGTTCATAATCGCTAATCTCCGGAATTTCTTCACCAATTGCTTTGAAATTTTCCAACAACGTTCCATTCGCATCCGAACAGGTTTTTATATACATACTATATAGACGTCACGTCTGTGACGGTAAAAAACATGCTTTTTCTGAAAAACTGTGTTTTTCATTCGAGGGAAATCTTCGAAACCTCTTTACCATTTGCGTTGAAATTTTGACACAACGTTGCATTCGAATAGGCGCGTCTTTTTATATAGCTACTATATACCTGCCTCACCTATGACAAGAAAAAAATGCTTATTTTGAAAAACAGCGCCATCTGTTGGTCGTAAGAGCAACATACGCTGTAATCTCCGAAATTTCTTCACTGATTGCTTTGAAATTGTGACACAATGTGGCATTCGAATAGGCGCGTCTTTTCATATACCTACAATATAAATGCCACCCCTGTGACAGGTAAAAACATGCGTTTTTGATAAACAGCGGCATATGTTACACATAAGATCAACCATGCTATGCTAAATATGTTATGATTCCATTTCAATGTTTCTGATTTCATTGATAAATGAAATTTTCATAAATTTCGATTTATTTTAATTTTGATTTAATTATTTTGTGTAACATTGTGTAGGAATTGAGTTTTCTTGTTAACCATACCGTTCATTTCTTGAGTATAGTTTGTTTTTCTATTTTTTCATTATTTTTCATTTCGTTTTTGAACTTTTTTTCTTATATTTCAGTGATGGGGACATCTGGGGCCAGATTCACGAAACAGTTATGCAAGTACTTACGAGAGTGTACATTGATTGCTTTAGTTGCATTTATTAACAGTTTACAAGCATGAAAACTTGTCAATCAACTGTTGTTATTGTTATAAACAGCCTCCTGGTACTTCGATCATTAACTGTTTAATAATTCTAAACAAAGCTGCCAAAGATTGAGAAGAGATGTACAGGTTCGTAAGTGTTTGCTTAACTTCTTTGTGAATCTAGTCCCAGATCATTTGATGTTCCCAATTTTCTGATGGGAACATCAGATCATTTGATCATCAGACGAGGAAATGGGGAATGGTGGTGAGGACGAAAGGACCGGGGAGGCGGTAATGCTGGGGGAAGACGAGGGGAGAGGGTGGGGGAAATGGTGGGGAAAGACGAAGGGACAGGGAGGGGGGAATGGTAGGGAGGACTAGGGGACGGGAGAGTAAGAGATTGTGTGGAGGACGAGGGGATGGTGGAGTAGAGAATGGTTAGGAAGTCGAGGGGATGGTGGAGTGGAGGATGAAGGGGAGGAAAAAGGGAAGAGGGAGTGAGGAATGGTTGGGAGGACGAGGGGACCAGGGAGGGGGGAATGTTGGAAAGGACTGGGAGACAGGGGAAGGTTGCTGTGGCCGGGTACAGCTAGTCTATATAAATAAAAATGGAAATGTTCATTTGTTCAAAATCGCTAATCTTCGAAAGTTATTCACCGATTGCCTTGAAATTTTGACACAACGGTCCCATCGCATCAGAGCGGGTTTTTATTTACATACTATATAGATGTCAGGTCGGTGACGGGAAAAAACATGTTTTTTTTTAAAGATTTGTTTTTCGGGCGTTTTTCATGTTAGGGAAACCTCTTTACCGATTGCTGTGAAATTTTGACACAGAATTGCATTCGAATAGGCAAGTGTTTTCATATACCTACTATATACATGCCTCACCTATAACAGGAAAAAACATGATTTTTTTGAAAAACAGTGCCATCTGAAAGACGGCAGATCAACACTCCCTGTAATTTCCACAAGTTCTTCACCGATTGCTTTGAAGTTTGAACACAACGTTCTATTCGAATACTTGCGTGTTTTTATATACCTACTATTTAGATGCCAAACCCGTGACAGGTAAAAACATGCGTTTTTTGAAAAACAGCGCCATCTGTTACACATAAGAGCAAGACACGATATACAAAATATGTTATGTTTCCATTTCAATGTTTCCGATTGCATTGATAAATTGAATTTTCATAAATTTTTATTTATTTTCATTTAGATTTAATTATTGTGTGTGACGTTGCGTTGGAATTGAGCTGTGTTGTCTACCATACCATTCATTTCGTGGGTATAGCTTATTTGTTTCTTTTTCATTGTTTTTATTTCGTTTTTTTAACTGTTCTTCTTATTTTTCAGTGCAATTGGTGGTGAAATTGAGGGGTGAACGATTGATCTGCGTTTGAATTGAAATATTTTGTTAGTATTTTTTGTTTGTTTTTTTAAACAAGAAAATGGACAACACGTTTATTTCACAGCTGCAAATGTGCAACAAACAGCTATGAATCCACCAGCTACAACGTTAACCGTTTTCTTCGCGTTATGTCAAAATGACACGTTTGCGAAAACACTGCTGTACTCGGAAGTGCCTACGTATTACACATGGAATGCCAGTAGCAAATCATTTGATCGACGCAAACGAGGACAACGAGTCGACGGACATCCTGGCATATTCAAATAAACTACGATAGGCAGACTGTACACCGTGCATCCCAATCAAGAAAAATGCTTCTTTCTTCGTATGCTGTTGGTAAATGTGCCCGGTCCAACATCGTTCCAGCCATTGAGATACATGCCACTTTCGGTAGTGCAAGTCAAGATCGGAATTTATTGGCGAACGACCGACACTGGAATGTAGGCATTAATGACGCTTCCAACACGACACATCCAAATCAAATTCGTGCATTGTTTGCAATCATACTGACCACCGACTCTCCTTCATCTCCAACAGAGTTATAGGAGAAATATAAATCGCACATGGCTGAAGATATTATCCGTCGTTGAAAAGTGTGGGAATTAAATTAAACCTCATTAAACAGTGATTGTTGCAAATTGTGCTGGTGCTCTTAGGGTCTTGTCTGTGTGATAAGGTCAGCCCTGTGTATTGCAAATCCTAACTCCTAGATTTAACATCGATCATCTGATAGCTGGAGGTGGAAGCTATCCATTAATATGGGTATAGTACTGGGTCTCCTCGCTCACATGTATAGCCTATCTGCCACGCTGACCATCATCTACAGCAGCTGCTGTGTGCATGAGCGTGTCAGGGTGTGAATCTGTATGCAAGTACAATTTCCGGGTATTGTTAAAAAAATGTGCACTCATTAATTTTGTAATTAGTAATTACCCGATCTTGGATTATCATAGTATCTCACAACAAGTTTTCTGTGTGAGTGTCCAAAGGGATCGTGGAATGTGTTAATCTGTCTGCTTGACAGCTCTTAACCTTCCTTGGACTGTCATTAGTGATTGTAATGGCCCGCGTGAGCCAGTAACCGGGTTCTGCGTAATGTGCCTTAGAGCCTCTTCTTCTATGATCCCACCTGCAAGTCAATGGTAAGTTCTCAAGAATTGGCGGTAGCAAGTAATAGTGCAAGGAATATAGGGGAGTAAACAAGATGCAATTACACCTTCACCAATATATCATCTATGGAAGTATAACTACAACTATGTACACAGTGTTGCGTTCACCCAGGACACTCAATATATCTGCAGTGTTCCTCAAAACCCAGTGAGTCCACTATCTTCAAGTATACGTCGTCCACGCTCAGTGTTATTCACCGTTGAGTTCACCTTCCTCAACATGAGCCAGTCCACACACCGTATCGTCACAATGTCCCAATACCCCACATTTGATCTCCAGAAACACTGGCAGAGAGCTTCAGCAACACATTGAAAGAGGTCACAAATAATCACTTCCATGGGTCTTTAACACTCTGACAGAAGTCTCTAGCAACACACTAGCAGCACTTCTCAGCAGACGACCACTACTGTCGTCTGGTAACTCCTCTTGGCCAAATTCCGCGAACGTCGGTCCACACAAACATTGCCTAATTACAAGAGCCAACTGCTTGCTTAATACCGATGGCGGCCACTTGTCCTCGCAGGAAACGTCAAGAGTTCTGGACTGCCCAAGGTAAACTGATTTCCAGAGTGCAATAACCTTCTACGTCACATCTGTGAACATAAAAGTCAATAGCAAGACGGAAGACAAGGAGAACATAAGATGGAAACCTTTCACTTGGGAACGGTGAAATGTTAATGGATAAAATTTAGATGGGGTTGATATCGTAACGTCACTCACCAAAGATCATCACCAACGATCTCACCTCCTAACTGAGATATGAAGCAGGAGTCTTTCACAGACGTCATACCTCCTACAACAGATGACGTTGTCTTCGTCTAACTTGATGCCTTGGAGTTGGAGTACAGGTCCATAGATGGCGCTGATATCGTCACTCCTCACTCCAGCAATGGTGTTGATACCATAACAGTGATTGACAGGTGACGTATTGTGTGTGTGTGTGTGTGAATGATTTAGGATGCTAACATCTGGTACAGGTATTGAGAAGAGATACACTACTACGGTTGTCTCAGTGGCACAAAAGTAAATAGTGGTTCTCTGTGTGGCACACTAATATTGATATGAAGTCTAAATAATATTTATATTATATATAATATAATAATTTTTTGTATAAAATTTTAAAATATTATTTTAGATTTAGTGTTAACTAAGAGGGAAACACAAATTAAGGACATGGAAATAGGGAGTGAGCTTGGGAATAGTGATCATAAAGAAATCAGATTTATCATAGAATGGAATAGATCTGTAGGAGATAATTCTGTTAAAGTGCCAGATTTTCGAAAAGCTGATTATAATAGCCTAGAATTTTTTGGGTCAAATTGACTGGAATGTCTTGGGGATGGGGTGTGGTCGAGATGTGAACCCAGTGACAGGGACGGAAATGGGGATTTCGTTGTTGATTCAAAATATAACCTATTTAAAAATATTCTAAGCAAAGCCCAGGAACGTAGTATACCATATAAATTGAATAGATCGAATACTAATGATCCATAGTGGATAACAAAGGATCTGAAGAACCTTACAGGTAAAAAGAGAGCGTGGTACAAAAGGATTAAGAATGGGGAAGTTAGGTTAGAAAGGGAATTCGTTCAACTGGTTAGAAATGTTAAAAAAGAGATTAGGAAAGCAAAAAGAAACTACGATGTTCGCATAGCAGGGTAAGCGAAGACAAATCCTAAAGGGTTTTATCAGTTATATCAAACTAAGACTAGGTCCATTAAAAACTGAGACAGGGCAGATAACGGATAATGACGAGGAGATGAGTAGTATTTTTAATAAATACTTTATATCTGTATTTACTAAAGAGGAGCTTAACAATATGCCTTCAGCCGAACAAATATATGTGGGTGGGGACGAGGATAGGTTGACTAGTTTAGCAGTTACCAGGGAGGATGTAATATAACAAATAGTAAAACTAAAACCAAACAAATCCCCAGGGCCGGATGAAGTTTTTGCCAGGGTGCTTAAAGAATGCAAAGAGGAGATTTCCGAGCCACTGCCTACCATATTTAATAAATCAATAGAGTTAAGTAGAGTGCCAGAGTCATGGAAGGTAGCTAATATGGTAAACAATTTTTAAGAAAGGAGATAGATCACTTGCGTCAAACTATCAGCCAATTAGCCTAACGTTTATTGTGGGAAAGTGTGGGATCTTGATGATTGTGGTTTATTGTGGGATCATTATTGCAATAATGGAAGGATTAGTAAAAGATTTGGAGAGTATGGTTGGAGCTCTGAGAGCAGATATGGATTTCCTGTGGGAGGAGGTACGACGGCTACGACTTCGGGAGGAAACGAAGGAGGAGGCCAGTGTTGACGGGACCTCATTAAGAAGGACTGACGAGACCAGTATTAAGAAGTCATCGTCTTGGGTAGTTGTGAAAGACAGGGGGTCTTAAGAAGACCTTGGCAAAACCGACAACTAATAGCCTACACCTAAGAACTTTTAACGCATTTGACGTATTAGAGGACGAGTGCTGTGTTGAACCTGTTGTTCAACGAGGTGGCAAAGACAAAGTAACGAGGAGCATTGAAGCGCAGGTCCCTCAAACTGCTCGAAAGGAAAAGGGAGAATCGAAGCGAATTTTGGTTGTGGGAGATTCCCAGGTGAGGTATTTAGACAGAACGTTTTGTGCCAGAGATAGGGGGAACAGATTAAGGGTTTGCTATCCGGGAGCTGGAATTGGTGATATTGTTGGAAACATGAATGATATTATGACAGGAAATAGAAACAAACCCATTATTTGTATTATTGCAGGGGGTAATGATGTTGGACGAGTTAGGAGTGAGGAACTAATACTGAGATTCAGGACAGCCATTGAATTAGTTAGGAGCAAGGGAGGAATCCCGATCATATGTGGCATTCTTCCAAGAAAGGGAGTAGGAAATGAATGGATATCGAGGGCACTTGGTGTCAATTGCCGGCTGGAAAGATATTGCAAATCAAATGCAATATCTTTCATAGACAACTGGGAACACTTCTATGGAAGAAATGGAATGTATGCTCGTGATGGGGTGCATCTATCGAGAGCTGGGGTTGTTGATGTTGCGAACTCAGAGGAAGACGTGGTTAGAGGTGTTTGTTTGGGTTTAAACTGTTAGCTGATAGAGGTATGGGAATTGATTTGGAGGAAGGAGATAATAAAAGTACGTGTTTGTGGGAGAAAGGAATTGGCAAAATGATCAGGGAAAGAGAAGTGCCTCAAAATAACAATTCACTTAGGGTATATTACACTAACAGTAGAAGTCTAAGAAATAAAATTAACGAATTAAATGCTCTTGTCTGCACAGAAAAAATAGATATTATTGCACTTACCGAAACGTGGATGAATGTAGAAAATAGAGAACTATTAGCTGAATATCAAATAAATGGATTTAAACTATTTCACACAGATAGATATATTAGACGAGGAGGAGGAGTAGCCATATATGTTAGGGACAATTTGAAATGTAGTCTCAAAGAGGGAATCAAAACTGAGCCACACACAGAAACTATTTGGATAGAATTATACGAAAAAGCAAATAATATTATAATAGGAGTTATATATATAGGCCACCAAACTTAGACAGAATGGAAGCAAAGCATCTATCGGATGAAATATCTAGGGCATCTAGATCTAACAGTATTTACGTCATGGGTGACTTTAATTTTAGTGGAATAAACTGGTTGAACAAAACAGGGAATAGTGAAGCAGAAGATTTTCTTGAATTAATTGAAAATTGTTTTCTTACGCAACACATTAAGGAACCAACACGGGAAAATAATATTTTAGATTTAGTGCTAACTAACACAAATTAATGACATCAAAATAGGGAGTGAGATAGGTAACAGTGATCACAAAGAAATCAGATTTAGCATAGAATGGAATAGACCTGTAGGAGAAAATTCTGTTAAAGTGCCAGATTTTCGAAAAGCTGATTTTAATAGCCTTAGACATTTTTTGGGTCAAATTGATTGGAAAGTCTTGGGTATGGGGTGGGGGCCGGTCTTGGAGCGAGACATGAACCCAGCGATAGGTGACTTAAATGGGGATTTCGATGTGGATTCAATATATAACTTATTTAAGAATATTCTAAACAAAGCACAGGAACGTAGTATACCATACAAATTGAATAGATCGAATACCAATGACCCAAAGTGGATAACAAAGAATTTGAAGAACCTTATAGGTAAAAAGAGAGCTTGGTACAAAAGGATTAAAAAAGGGGAGGTCACTTTAGAACAGAAATTCGTACAACTGGTTAGAAATGTTATAAAAGAGATAAGGAAAGCAAAAAGAAACTATGAAGTTCGCATAGCAGGGCAAGCAATGACAAATCCTAAAGGGTTTTTTTCAGTTATATCGTACTAAGACTAGGGAAAGCATAGGTCCATTAAAAACTGAGACAGGTCAAATAACAGATAGTGATGAAGAGATGAGTAGTATTTTTAATAAATATTTTGTATCTGTATTTACTAAAGAGGAACTTAACAATATGCCTTCAGCCGAACAAGTCTATGTGGGTGGGGGCGAGGACAGGTTGACGAGTTTAACAGTTACCAGGGAGGATGTTCTTAAACAAATAGTAAAACTCAAACCAAACAAATCCCCAGGGCCAGATGAAGTGTTTGCCAGGGTGCTTAAAGAATGCAAAGAGGAGCTTTGTGACCCACTGTCAACCATATTTAATAAATCAATAGAGTCAGGCAGAGTGCCAGAGTCATGGAAGGTAGCTAATGTCGTACCAATTTTTAAGAAAGGAGATAGATCACTTGCGTCAAACTATCGTCCAACTAGCCTAACGTCTATTGTGGGAAAGTTATTTGAATCAATAATTGCAAATACAATTCGTCTCCATCTTGAAAAACATAAATTAATAAATGAGTAGCAACATGGTTTTACAAATGGCCGTTCATGTTTAACAAATTTGCTAACTTTTTATTCCAGCATAGTTGAGGCAGTTGATAGTGGTAAGGATTGTGATGTTGTGTACCTTGATTTTAGCAAAGCTTTTGATACAGTGCCACATGAAAGACTAATTAAAAAAATAGAGGCTCATGGCATTGGGGGTGCTATATTAACTTGGATTAGGGCATGGCTATTCCAAAGGAAACAGAGAGTTAGTATAAATGGGGTTAAGTCAGAGTGGGATAATGTTGTTAGTGGAGTACCTCAGGGCTCTGTCCTGGGACCTCTGTTGTTTATAATATATATAAATGATTTAGATTCAGGTTTGAATAGCAACATTTGCAAATTTGCCGATGATACGAAATTCGGATGGGAAATTAATTCGCAGGACTCACTATCACTTCAAGATGATCTAGATAGGGTTTTGAAATGGTCAAATGATTGACAAATGCAGTTTAATGCTGATAAATGTAAAGTTCTGAGGCTAGAAAATGATGATAGAGTTACAAGATACGAGCTAGATGGTGTTGAGATTGCGAAGTCGGATTGCGAAAAGGATCTGGGAGTTATGATTAGTAAGAATTTAAAACAAAAGGATCAATGCATGAATGTTCGTAATAAGGCGAATAAGACACTGGGATTTATTAATCGAAGCGTTAGTAACAAGACACCTGGTGTGATTCTTCAGCTATATCTTGCTCTGGTTAGGCCCCATTTAGATTATGCAGTTCAGTTTTGGTCGCCGTATTATAGAATGGATATAAATTCACTTGAACTTATTGGGATGAAATATCTAGAATTCACTTATTGGGATGAAATATCTAGAGCATCTAGATCTAACAGTATTTATGTCATGGGTGACTTTAATTTTAGCGGAATAAACTGGTTGAACAAAACAGGGAATAGTGAAGCAGAAGATTTTCTAGAATTAATTGACGATTGCTTTCTTACGCAACACATTAAGGAACCAACACGGGAAAATAATATTTTAGATTTAGTGTTAACTAACAGGGAAACGCAAATTAATGACATCGAAATAGGGAGTGAGCTAGGGAGCAGTGATCACAAAGAAATCAGATTTAGCATAGAATGGAATAGACCAGTAGGAGAAAATTCTGTTAAAGTGCCAGATTTTCGAAAAGCTGATTTTAATAGCCTAAGAAATTTTTTGGGTCAAATTGATTGGAAAGTCTTGGGTATGGGGTGGGGGCCGGTCTTGGAGCGAGACATGAACCCAGCGATAGGTGACTTAAATGGGGATTTCGATGTGGATTCAATATATAACTTATTTAAGAATATTCTAAACAAAGCACAGGAACGTAGTATACCATACAAATTGAATAGATCGAATACTAATGACCCAAAGTGGATAACAAAGAATTTGAAGAACCTTATAGGTAAAAAGAGAGCTTGGTACAAAAGGATTAAAAATGGGGAGGTCACTTTAGAACTGGAATTCGTACAACTGGTAAGAAATGTTAAAAAAGAGATAAGGAAAGCAAAAAGAAACTATGAAGTTCGCATAGCGGGGCAAGCAAAGACAAATCCTAAAGGGTTTTTTCAGTTATATCGTACCAAGACTAGGGAAAGGATAGGTCCATTAAAAACTGAGACAGGTCAAATAACAGATAGTGATGAAGAGATGAGTAGTATTTTTAATAAATATTTTGTATCTGTATTTACTAAAGAGGAACTTAACAATATGCCTTCAGCCGAACAAGTCTATGTGGGTGGGAACGAGGACAGGTTGACGAGTTTAACAGTTACCAGGGAGGATGTTCTTAAACAAATAGTAAAACTCAAACCAAACAAATCCCCAGGGCCGGATGAAGTGTTTGCCAGGGTGCTTAAAGAATGCAAAGAGGAGCTTTGTGACCCACTGTCAACCATATTTAATAAATCAATAGAGACAGGCAGAGTGCCAGAGTTTTGGAAAGTTGCTAATGTGATACCAGTTTTTAAGAAAGGAGATAGATCACTTGCGTCTAACTATCGACCAATTAGCCTAACGTCTATTGTGGGAAAGTTACTCGAATCTATAATAGCAAATAAAATTCGTCTTCATCTTGAAAAACATAAATTAATAATTGAGTCGCAACATGGTTTTATAAATGGCCGTTCATGTTTAACAAATTTGTTATCTTTTTATTCTAGCATTGTTGAGGCAGTTGATAGTGGTAAGGATTGCGATGTTGTATACCTTGACTTTAGCAAAGCTTTTGATACAGTGCCACATGAAAGACTGATTAAAAAGATAGAGTCTCATGGTATTGGGGGTGCTATATTAAGCTGGATTAGGGCATGGCTATACCAAAGGAAACAGAGAGTTAGTATAAATGGAATCAAGTCAGAGTGGGAAAATGTTGTAAGTGGAGTGCCTCAAGGGTCTGTCCTGGGACCTCTGTTGTTTATAATATATATAAATGATTTAGATTCAGGTTTGAGTAGCAACATTTGCAAATTTGCCGATGATACGAAAATCGGTAGGGAAATTAATTCGGAGGAGGACTCACTATCACTTCAAGTTGATCTAGATAGGGTTTTGAAATGGTCAAAGGATTGGCAGATGCAGTTTAATGCTGATAAATGTAAAGTTCTGAGGTTAGGTAATGATGATAGAGTTACAAGATACGAGCTAGATGGTGTTGTGATTGCGAAGTCGGATTGCGAAAGGGATCTGGGAGTTATGATTAGTAAGAATTTAAAACAAAAGGATCAATGCATAAATGTTCGTAATAAGGCAAATCGGACACTTGGATTTATTAATCGCAGCGTTAGTAACAAGACACCTGGTGTGGTTCTCAAGCTATATCTTGCTCTAGTTAGGCCCCATTTAGATTATGCAGTTCAGTTTTGGTCGCCATATTATAGAATGGATATAAATTCACTTGAACGTGTCCAGCGTAGGATGACTAAGTTAATTCCCCAAATTAGAAATCTTTCATATGAAGAAAGATTAACAAAGCTTAAGTTGCATTCACTGGAAAGGCGAAGAGTTAGGGGTGACATGATAGAGGTTTACAAGTGGATGAATGGACATAACCGGGGGGATATTAATAGGGTATTAAAAGTATCAACACAGGACAGAACACGAAACAATGGATATAAATTGGATAAGTTTAGATTTAGGAAAGACTTGGGTAAATACTGGTTCAGTAACAGGGTTGTTGATTTGTGGAACCAATTGCCGCGTAACATTGTGGAGGTGGGGTCCCTCGATTGTTTCAAGCACGGGTTGGACAAGTATATGAGTGGGATTGGGTGGTTATAGAATAGGAGCTGCCTCGTATGGGCCAATAGGCCTTCTGCAGTTACCTTTGTTCTTATGTTCTTATGTTCTTAAAGCTTAAGTTGCATTCACTGGAAAGGCGAAGAGTTAGGGGTGACATGATAGAGGTTTACAAGTGGATGAATGGACATAACCGGGGGGATATTAATAGGGTATTAAAAGTATCAACACAGGACAGAACACGAAACAATGGGTATAAATTGGATAAGTTTAGATTTAGGAAAGACTTGGGTAAATACTGGTTCAGTAACAGGGTTGTTGATTTGTGGAACCAATTGCCGCGTAACATTGTGGAGGTGGGGTCCCTCGATTGTTTCAAGCACGGGTTGGACAAGTATATGAGTGGGATTGGGTGGTTATAGAATAGGAACTGCCTCGTATGGGCCAACAGGCCTTCTGCAGTTGCCTTTGTTCTTATGTTCTTATGTTCTTATGAACGTGTCCAACGTAGGATGACTAAGTTAATTCCCCAAATTAGAAATCTTTCATATGAAGAAAGATTAACAAAGCTTAAGTTGCATTCACTGGAAAGGCGAAGAGTTAGGGGTGACATGATAGAGGTTTACAAGTGGATGAATGGACATAACAAGGGGGATATTAATAGGGTATTAAAAATATCAACACAAGACAGAACACGAAACAATGGGTATAAATTGGATAAGTTTAGATTTAGGAAAGACTTGGGTAAATACTGGTTCAGTAACAGGGTTGTTGATTTGTGGAACCAATTGCCGCGTAACGTGTTGGAGGTGGTGTCCCTCGATTGTTTCAAGCGCGGGTTGGACAAGTATATGAGTGGGATTGGGTGGTTATAGAATAGGAGCTGCCTCGTATGGGCCAATAGGCCTTCTGCAGTTACCTTTGTTCTTATGTTCAAGCTCTCTTTTTACCTATAAGGTTCTTCAAATTCTTTGTTATCCACTTTGGGTCATTGGTATTCGATCTATTCAATTTGTATGGTATACTACGTTCCTGTGCTTTGTTTAGAATATTCTTAAATAGGTTATATATTGAATCCACATCGAAATCTCCATTTACGTCACCTATCGCTGGGTTCATGTCTCGCTCCAAGACCGGCCCCCACCCCATACCCAAGACTTTCAAATCAATTTGACCCAAAAAAATTCTAAGGCTATTAAAATCTGCTTTTCGAAAATCTGGCACTTTAACAGAATTTTCTCCTACAGGTCTATTCCATTCTATGCTAAATCTGATTTCTTTGTGATCACTGTTCCCTAGCTCACTCCCTATTTCCATGTCATTAATTTGTGTTTCCCTGTTAGTTAACACTAAATCGAAAATATTATTTTCCCGTGTTGGTTCCTTAATGTGTTGCGTAAGAAAGCAATCGTCAATTAATTCTAGAAAATCTTCTGCTTCAATATTCCCTGTTTTGTTCAACCAGTTTATTCCACTAAAATTAAAGTCACCCATGATGTAAATACTGTTAGATCTAGATGCCCTAGATATTTCATCCGATAGATGCTTTGCTTCCATTCTGTCTAAGTTTGGTGGCCTATATATATATAACTCCTATTATAATATTATTTGCTTTTTCGTATAATTCTATCCAAATAGTTTCTGTGTGTGGCTCAGTTTTGATTCCTCTTTGAGACTACATTTCAAATTGTCCCTAACATATATGGCTACTCCTCCTCGTCTAATATATCTATCTGTGTGAAATAGTTTAAATCCATTTATTTGATATTCAGCTAATAGTTCTCTATTTTCTACATACATCCACGTTTCGGTAAGTGCAATAATATCTATTTTTTCTGTGCAGACAAGAGCATTTAATTCGTTAATTTTATTTCTTAGACTTCTACTGTTAGTGTAATATACCCTAAGTGAATTGTTATTTTGAGGCCCTTCTCTTTCCCTGATCATTTTGCCAATTCCTTTCTCCCACAAACACGTACTTTTATTATCTCCTTCCTCCAAATCAATTCCCATACCTCTATCAGCTAACAGTTTAAACCCAAACAAACACCTCTAACCACTTCTTCCAACGAGTTCGCAACAGCAACAACCCCAGCTCTCGATAGATGCACCCCATCACGAGCATACATTCCATTTCTTCCATAGAAGTGTTCCCAGTTGTCTATGAAAGATATTGCATTTGATTTGCAATATCTTTCCAGCCGGCAATTGACACCAAGTGCCCTTGACATCCATTCATTTCCCACTCCCTTTCTTGGAAGAATGCCACATATGATCGGGATTCCTCCCTTGCTCCTAACTAATTTAATGGCTGTCCTAAATCTCTGTATTAGTTCCTCACTCCTAACTCGCCCAACATCATTACCCCCTGCACTAATACAAATAATGGGTTTGTTCCCATTTCCCATCATAATATCATTCATGTTTTCAACAATATCACCAATTCCAGCTCCCAGATAGCAAACCCTTAATCTGTTCCCCCTATCTCTGGCACAAAACGTTCTGTCTAAATACCTCACCTGGGAATCTCCCACAACCAAAATTCGCTTCGGATGTTGTGTACCTTGACTTTAGCAAAGCTTTTGATACAGTGCCACATGAAAGACTCATTAAAAAAATAGAGACTCATGGTATTGGGTGTGGTATATTAAGTTGGATTAGGGCATGGCTATTCCAAAGGAAACAGAGAGTTAGTACAAATGGGGTTAAGTCAGAGAGGGATAATGTTGTTAGTGGAGTACCTCAGGGCTCTGTCCTGGGACTTCTGTTGTTTATAATATATATAAATGATTTAGATTCAGGTTTGAGTAGCAACATCTGCAAATTTGCAGATGATACAAAAATCGGTAGGGAAATTAACACGGAAGAAGACTCACTGTCACTTCAAGTTGATCGAAATAGGATTTTTGAAATGGTCAAAAGATTGGCGGATGCAGTTTAATGCTGATAAATGTAAAGTTCTGAGGCTTGGTAATGATGATAGAGTTACAAGATACGAGCTTGATGGTGTTGAGATTGCGAAGTCGGATTACGAAACGGATCTGGGAGTTATGATTAGTAAGAATTTAAAACAAAAGGTTCAATGCCTGAGTGTTCGTAATAAGGCAAGTAGGACACTGGGATTTATTAATCGAAGTGTTAGTAACAAGACACCTGGTGTTGTTCTTCAGTTATATCTTGCTCTGGTTAGGCCCCATTTAGATTATGCATTTCAGGTTTGGTCGCTAAACTATAGAATGGATATAAATTACCTTGAACGTGTCCAGCATAGGATGACTAAGTTAATTCCCCAAATTAGAAATCTTTCATATGTAGAAAGATTAACAAAGCTTAATTTGCATTCACTGGAAAGGCGAAGAGTTAGGGGTGACATGATAGAGGTTTACATGTGGATGAATGGACATAACAAAGGGGATATAAATAGGGTATTAAAAGTATCAACACAAGACAGAACACGATAAATGGGTATAAATTGGATAAGTTTAGATTTAGGAAAAACTTGGGTAAATACTGGTTTGGTAACAGAGTTGTTGATTTGTGAAACCAATTACTGCGTAACGTGGTGGAGGTTGGGTCCCTCGATTGTTTCAAGCGTGGGTTAGACATGTATATGAGTGGGATTGGGTGGTTATAAATAGGAGCTGCCTCGTATTGGCCAATAAGCCTTCTGCAGTTGCCTTTGTTTTTATGTTCTTATGTTCTTAAATTGTGTTTGTAATTATTGTGTGGTGTTGGATTGTCCCAGTGATATCCTTGGTAGTGATTCATTATTGTAATTAGTAAAATTATTATTGTAATTAGTAAAATTATTATTGTAATTAGTAAAGTCATTATTTTCTTTGATAGCTGTCGGTTGACAGTGTATTAAGCTGTTAATTGATTGTTTCGTCTAATTGATAAACAATATATTAATGTAATTAAGTGATTGTTAATTGGCGAGGTGACAGTGATAAACGTAATTGTCTTTGATTGGACACTTGTCTGGGTGAAAATGACGTTGATGTAACTGTTGATTTGTTGACCATCTAAGTGACCGTAATTAATATAATTGTGGTTAATTAATTAATGATAATTAATTGAAAAATTAAATGTTAATTGTATATGTTTTGGTTGCTTTTCAAGTTACATGTGTTACGTAGGTGATTGAATGTCTTGGTGACATTGATTGTTAAAGCAATTGTTGGTATTGTTGTGTGTCCTAATGACACTGTTATGTTTGCATTTATATATGTTGATGTATTGTGGTAGTGAAGTATTTTGATATTTGCCAAGAATGTGCACGAAGTTTTTCAGGTTAGTAAACTGTTGCTGATGACCTGTCCGGTGGGTCGAGGCCTCGATTTCCTTTACACCTGTCAGGTGGTGGGTCAGGAGACCTACTGCAACAGTGGGTCGAGGCCTTATGAGTCTATACACCTGTCAGGTGGGGGGTCAGGAGACCTAGTGCAACAGTGGGTCGAGGCCTTATGACTCTATACACCTGTCAGGTGGTGGGTCAGGAGACCTACTGCAACAGTGGGTCGAGGCCTTATGACTCTATACACCTGTCAGGTGGTGGGTCAGGAGACCTACTGCAACAGTGGGTCGAGGCCTTATGACTCTATACACCTGTCAGGTGGTGGATCAGGAGACCTACTGCAACAGTGGGTCGAAGCCTTATGACTCTTTACACCTGTCAGGTGGTGGGTCAGGAGACCTACTGCAACAGTGGGTCGAGGCCTTATGACTCTATACACCTGTCAGGTGGTGGGTCAGGAGACCTACTGCAACAGTGGGTCGAAGCTTTATGACTCTATACACCTGTCAGGTGGTGGGTCAGGAGACCTACTGCAACAGTGGGTCGAGGCCTTATGACTCTATACACCTGTCAGGTGGTGGGTCAGGAGACCTACTGCAACAGTGGGTCGAGGCCTTATGACTCTATACACCTGTCAGGTGGTGAGTCAGGAGACCTACTGCAACAGTGGGTCGAGGCCTTATGACTCTATACACCTGTCAGGTGGTGGGTCAGGAGGCCTACTGCAACAGTGGGTCGAAGCCTTATGACTCTATACACCTGTCAGGTGGTGGGTCAGGAGACCTACTGCAATTGTGGTATTGACAGATTTGAAATGACACTCTTGAATTAACGTAATGTGGGTGCCTGTGTATTAGTAGGTAGTTGAATAAAGCTATTTTTGCTATTACACTTGCCTTTGACATCATTCCCCATTCTGCAGTACGGCCCCATTTCACATCACATTCCAATTGTCTCTTAAGTTGGTTCAAGTTCCAGCTCCTAACCCCAAACATCTTTATATAAATATTGGTGTGAGAATCCAAGCTCTACCGGCTATATTTGCTTGCATGCAAGTTGCAGAGAGAACGACCCAAGTGAGGATGGCTCTGTATTGGCTTGTGGGGGGTGAATACCGTCATGGTCTTCATCTCTACCTGACATACGGAACCCTTGGCGCAGCGGAAGCAAAACGCTCATGCTGCTCACTTTCTGGATCAGCGATTCCAATTGTGGAATTTGGAAGCCAGATTCCACAACTGGCTTCCCAGCATGCAGGCCTGTGAGTTTGTAGTGACTCCCGAAGAGAACAACGTACATCTGGCATTTCCTCTGTGGGCAACGCCTGGTTAATGAATGTACGCTCTCACACTGTGTCTGTCTCACTCTTTTTTTCTCTCTCTCTCTGTCTTATAAAAAATACAATTGTCTAATGTGTGGTTGGTAGGGGGGCCTAGGGGCCTCTAGGGGCCTCGTAGCCTGGTGGATAGCGCGCAGGATTCGTAATTCTGTGGCGCGGGTTCGATTCCCGCACGAGGCAGAAACAAATGGGCAAAGTTTCTTTCACCCTGAATGCCCCTGTTACCTAGCAGTACATAGGTACCTGGGAGTTAGTCAGCTGTCACGGGCTGCTTCCTGGGGGTGGAGGCCTGGTCTAGGATCGGGCCGCGGGGACACTAAAGCCCCGAAATCATCTCAAGATAACCAGATAACCTCAAGATTGGTTGGCGGCAAAAGCTGCTAAGTGGTGTGAAATACTAAAACAAGAATAGTTATCCTTACTCTGGTATATAAGTTGTTTGAGAAACTTTTAACGGTGTGGGAGAATTGTCTTTTTAATGCTAGTACGGGCAAATTATTCACATCAGGAATTTTCTGTTAATTTTCGTAACATCAGTGAATAATGGTGCAGATTACTTTTGTATATGAAACGTATATGACAATTTTTTGTATATGAAACGTTTGGCCTCCAACTTTGAACAGACACACAAACAGACAATATCTCCTATGGTATAATTATAAAATATATATATTGCATTTTGTCAAATGAATGTTGTATAATGTTGGGATGCATAAGTGTGACTTACTATCATTATCTGCAGCGTTGATGTCTGCTCCAGCGTCGAGGAGGACCTTCACAGTGTTGTCATGACCACGTGCGGCTGCAAAGTAAAGGGCTGTACTGCCTGTCAACAGATACCACAATTGTTATTATGCATAATCCATCACGATTCAAGTTGTTTCTGTAATATATTGAAATAAGCTGTTCGAGATGGACATTTCTTTTTACTTTTGTGAGTGTACGGACTCCAAATATTATGTAAAATTATTTTCCACTCTAAATTTAAGAGAGGAAGATCGTGTTAAAATTGTTAACAATAGATCACCATTAAAATGTCCGACATCCCACCTGTACTTATATGAGCACTTATTACTTGCCTCGAGAGCGACAGTGATGATATTGTCATGCCCGAAACTGTGAGTATTATTGGCTTGCAGCATAGTATATACTTGCCCTAATAAGAAATAAAACATTATTCTTGTTCTCACCTAATTTTATTCACCAAATTGTGCTTGCGAGGGTTGAGCTTTGGCTCTTAGGTCCCGCCTCTCAACCGCCAACCAACTGATGTACAGATTCCTGAGCCTACTGGGTTCTATCATATCTACATATGAAACTGTGTATGAAGTCAGCTTCCACCATCTCACTTCCTACTGCATTCCGTTTAACAACTTCTCTGACCCTGAAAAAGTTCTCTCTAATGTCTGTGTGGATCATTTGGGAACTCAGCTTCCACCTGTCCCCTTGTTCATGTACCACCTGTGTTAAATAATCCATCCTTGTCTATCATGTCAATTCCCCTGAGAATTTTGTATGTGGTGATCATGTCTCCACGAGCTCTTCTGTCTTCCAGCGACATGAGGTGCAGTTCCCGCAGCCGTTCCTCATAATTCATAACTTTTTCTCTTAGTTCTGGGACTAGCCTAGTGGCATACCTCTGAACTTTTTCCAGCTTCGTCTTGTGCTTGACTAGGTACGGGCTCCATGCTGGGGCTGCATACTCCAGGATTAGCCTTACATATTTTATGTTGGCTTCCGGAGACATGTTTGGTGTGATATCAACTCATAGACCTTTCTTTCTGCCCGTTTCGTGAACGACTTCATCTCCCATTCGGTATCCAATGTCTGGCTTCCTATTTCCTCCTCCTAGTTTCACTACCTTACATTTACTTGGGTTGAACTTTAGTAGCCATTTGTTGGACCATTCCTTCAGTTTTTCTAGCTCATCTTGTAGCCTCATACTATCTTCCTCTGTCTTGATCCTCCTCATAGTTTTTGCATCATCAGCAAACATTGAGAGGAACGAGTCAATTCCTTCTGGGAGATCATTTACTTATTTCAGAATCAGTACAGGTCCAAGGACTGATCCATGTGGAATTCCACTGGTGATTCCTCGCCACTCCCAGACCTCACCCCTCACAGTGACTCGCTGTGTCCTGTTGCTTAGGTACTCCTTTATCCAGTGGAGTACTTTCCCTTTTACTCCGGCCTGCATCTCCAGTTTTGTCCTAGTCTCTTTTGTGGTACTGTGACAGGCTTTCTGACAGTCAAGATATATGCATTCTGCCCAGCCCTCTCTCTAGTACCAAATTTTTGTTGCCTGGTCATAGAACTCAATTAAACCTGTTAGGCATGATTTGGCATCTCTGAATCCTTGTTGACGTTGCATTACAAAGTTCTTTCTCTCAAGATGTTCTACTAGCTTTTTACGCACAATCTTCTCCATCAACTTGCATGAAATGCAAGTTAGTGACACTGGCCTCTAGCTCAGTGCCACCTGCCTATCACCCTTCCTGTATATTGGAACTTCATTGGCCGTCTTCCAAATTTTTGGCAGTTCACCTGTTTCCAGTGATTTGTTGTACACCATGGAGAGTGGGATGCATAGAGCTTCTGATCCTTCCTTTAGAATCCATGGTGAAATTCCATCTGGACCAATAACCTTTGTCACATCCAAATCAGGCAGATGCTTCCTCTCCTCCCCACTGGTAGTCACAAACTCCTCTAGTGGTGTCCTGTTTTGATATTCCCTCTCTTATCTCTAGGACTTCTCCTTACACAGAAGTGAAAACCTCCTGGAATATCGTATTGAGTTCCTCACACACTTCCTTGTTGTTTGTAGTGAATCTTTCTGCCCATATCATCAGTTTCATTACTTGTTCCTTCACTATTGTTTTCCTCCTGATGTGGTTATGCAGCAGTTTGGGTTGAGTCTTTGCCTTGCTCGCTATGTCATTTTCATATTGCCTCTCTACCTCTTTTCTCACCCAGATGTATTCATTCCCGGCATTCTGGTATCTTTCTCAGCTCTCTAGTGTTCTGTTGTTTCTATAGTTTCTCCACAAGCCTTTACTTAGTGGATTTGCTAGCTTACATCCTTGATTAAACCACGGGTTTCTCATTTGCATTTCATTTCCGCTTGTATTGGGACGAACTTGTCTGCTACCTCCTTGCACTTCTGTGTGATGTAGTGCATCATGTCTTGAGCCGTCTTTCCTCTAATATTCAAGATAACAGTATGACCAGATACTCAAACAACAGTACACTGTGTGTGAGGGGATGGTTCACCAGCTCACTTACAATGGTGCTCTTATGCCTGTGGAGGCCAGTACACTTGTTAAGTGCACTTGTTAAGTGCGCGGACTTAAGTTTGGTAACCAACAACCGAAACATCTAGTGTTTAGGCTCATGTGAGTGCCCCCGTCATCAGCATTCCAGAAATTTTACCCTGGCCGGGGTACCACGTCTGTGGACAGAGATATGCCTATAGCATCATTCTATTGTATGGCTTGAAGCGAGACTCAAGTTTGCGCGGAAACAGCTAGGCCGCATGGTGGGTGAGCTGTGGGCCGCCTGCGCCAGCCACTTGACTCGTCGCCATGAAAGAGCCATGTTGTGAGGGCGGGTTGGGGGGTTCGAGTGCGCGCCAATTGCAAGTAAGATACCACGTGAGGACCGCTCTAGCCATCTCCACCACTATGAGTCAGCCACCCATAGCAGGGTGCCTGATGTATGGGAATGGTGTGTGTGTAAGGCCGGCAGTATTAATGAGTAAGTACCTATGTGTGTATTTTTGGTGATTAGTTAGTCTCTAAAGCTTGAATTCGAAGTCAGGTGTTCCGTCGCATTGTCACTAAGCACCTGTAGAGGTGAAGTGAAGTGTAGACGAGGAACTAATCACCCTTGTTGTCATCTTGTCAGTCCAGATGGACTTACGTCTTGTGTACACAGACGTACAGTGTGTGTGTGTGTGTGGGTACACACGGGAACAGAGTATACATAGATTAGCCAAGGACTGAGAGGATGTCCATGTAATATTTATATTCATTTGTGGTAATTCATTCATTTTTGATCGTCCGCGAGACAGAGTGATATTATTCCATGTGTAATCTTGCAGGTGTAACGTCAGTGATTCCTGGCCATTGATTATTGTGGAGTGATATGGAGTGATACCAGAGTGTGGTGCTAATTTCTTGAATTGTTCCCAGGGCCATGACAAATGATATATATATATATATATATATATATATATATATATATATATATATATATATATATATATATATATATATAACTGAAAACTCACACCCCAGAAGTGACTCGAACCCATACTCCCCAGGAGCAACGCAACTGGTATGTACAAGACGCCTTAATCCACTTGACCATCACGACCGGACATAATGAGGTGATAGCCGAGGGTATTTGAACCACCCCACCGCTGGCACTCGGATAGTAATCTTGGGCATAGCATTTTACCAAATCACCTCATTCTTTGGGGCACATGTGAGGAACACAAATGCGAACAAGCCTGAATGGTCCCCAGGACAATATGCAACTGAAAACTCACACCCCAGAAGTGACTCGAACCCATACTCCCAGGAGCAACGCAACTGGTATGTACAAGACGCCTTAATCCACTTGACCATCACGACTGGACATAATATAGAAGCATCAAGAAATATGGACCAATAGGCTTTCTACAAACACTTCTATTCAATACCCATTGTTTCGTGTTCTGTCTTGTGTTGATGAAATTAATACCCTATTAATACTCTTGTTCTGTCTTGTGTTGATGAAATTAATACCCTATTAATGCCACATCTTGTTCTGTCTTGTGTTAATGCCACATCACCCCTCCCACCTCACTCAAATGTAGATATAAAATCGGAGATGCGTAAGTTCTATTCAGTTGTGTATTTGTGAACTAAAGTCTTTGAAAATGTAATAAGTTTTACGAAACGCGCTCGTGTCGCGTCAGACTAGAAATAAAAATGAATTTTGGAGAATTGATTTTTGATTTACCTCCAACAGTGAAAAGAAATGTACGAAAGATTGAGAAAATTCGTGTTAGAATTATTAATCTTACTTTTTTGGTCATATTTAATAATATATATATATATATATATATATATATATATATATATATATATATATATATATATATATATATATATATATATATATATATCTATATATATATATATATATATATATATATATATATATATATATATATATATATATATATATATATATATATATATATATATATATATATTATCATCGAAGCAGCCAGACAATGGGACACCATTGCACACCCTCAACCCCGACCACAAGTCCCAAAAGACCACAAGCAGGCCCACTGGGATAGCCCCATAATGGAAAAGACTGTCACAGCAATGATTGACAACGCTGATGCTGAAAACAAAGCCCGCCTCCTAGCGGTAACAGCACCCCACGCCGGGGATTTCTTATTTGCAGTGCCCAATGCAGCCCTGGGAACTCGCCTCAGTCATGACGCTCTCCGCATTGGAGTTGCCCTTCGCCTTGCCGCCCCCATCCTCACCGAACATAGGTGCATCTGCGGAACTGCGATGGCAGACCAATATGGTCGTCATGGTCTGGTATGTCGTAAATCACAGGGTAAAATTGCAAGACATGAAGAAGTCAACGACATCATCAAGAGGAGCCTCGCCACAGCCCGCTGCCCGGCACAAAGAGAACCACACTTATCCAGACCTAACGACCCTCAGAAGCGCCCTGATGGGGTCACCTTGCTACCTTGGAAGGATGGTAAGCAAGTGGTATGGGACTACACGTGCGCTGCCACACTGGCCAGTACCTACCTCCACTACAGCACACGTGAAAGCTGTGGTGCTGCTTCTTTCAGGGAATCGCAGAAAATTATTAAATATAGAGGTCTAGCACACTGCTACAGCTTTGTTCCGATCGGCTCGGAGACCCTCGGTTCGTGGGGAAAATGTGCATTGAAGTTCCTGAAGGAATTGGGGGACAAATTGATCAGAAAAAGACCAGAGAGCAAAAAGTTTCTTGTTCCAGTGCCTCAGTGTTGCGATTCAGAGGGGAAATGCCTGTTGCGTCTTGGGCACTAGTCCAACTTCAGAGGAATTCGAAGAAGTGTTTGACTTGCAACAATGATCGAACCCGTCTGTGACATTCATCAATGTTTCCCATTGTTGTGTTTTTCAAGAGATCCATAACCTTTAAGCACCCTTTTGCATTATTATTTTTGTATCAACCCATGTATATCTTGTAACCATCAAATGCATAATAAAGCACAAAAAATAAAAAAGGAAGGGGGGTGGTAGGAGAAAAGCACACAGAAACTGTATTGGAGGGGATCTAAACATTCCCTCTAATGCGTTATGCGTGGTTTCCTCCGAGGCTATGGGTCCCCCTTCTTCCAGCTAGAGGTGGTACTCCCTTCTATATATATATATATATATATATATATATATATATATATATATATATATATATATATATATATATATATATATATAATGAATCATAGAATAAAAGTATTTAACTACAATTTATGAAACCTTTGTTAACAACAAATGTATATATATATATATATATATATATATATATATATATATATATATATATATATATATATATATATATATATATATATATATATATATATATATATATATATATATATATATATATGTGTGTAGTGTATATATATATATATATATATATACACTACACTACAGCCGAATTGAAAGCAAAGGTCAACAGACTAGTCGAAACTGTGAACGCCAAGAAATCAGGACTCCACCTGCCAAAGATTATTGGGGAATATAAACCTGGATATGCGTATGGAAATGTCAAGACACACAAGCCTGGAAACCCACTTCGGCCAATCATTAGCCAGATACCCACACCCACGTACAGACTAGCGAAGCGACTCAACGGCCTGCTGACTCCTTATGTCCCTTGCGCCTTCAGCCTGAAGTCGCCAAAGGAATTTGTTGACTTACTGCGGGGCACACGGGCCACAGGAATAAGAGCCTCGTTGGACGTAGAGTCGCTGTTCACTAACGTACCAGTGGACGAGACAATCGGGATGATAGCCGACAGAGTGTATCGTGATCCAGCCTGTACTCCTCTTGACATACCAGAAAATATCCTTAGGAAACTACTCCAAGCTTGTACTAAAGAGGCACCCTTCTTAAGCCCGGATGGGCACATGTATAAGCAAGTAGATGGGGTCGCCATGGGTTCTCCGCTAGGTGTCCTTTTTGCAAACTTCTACATGGGTACCATCGAGCAAAAAGTCTTAGTCGACATGAACATGAAACCGGCCATATACTGCAGGTATGTTGACGACATTTTTACACAGGTACCTGATGTCAGACATCTGCAGGAGTTGAAGGAGCCATTTGAGCGGAGTTCCGTGCTGCGTTTCACTTACGAGATGGAAAAGGATGGGAAGCTGCCCTTTCTAGATGTAACAGTCATGGAAAAGAGCGGAGGTTTCCACACTGCAGTCTACACTAAGGAAACGAACATAGGAATGTGCCTAAATGCCAAAAGCGACTGCCCAGATAGGTACAAGAGGAGTGTTGTTAACGCATATGTCGACCATGCTCTCAGCCACAGCTCAGAATGGAAGCAAGTCGACGAAGAACTCTGTAGGGTAAGGCAGGTCCTAGTCAACAACGGCTTCTCCAATGGTTTCGTCGAAGACATCATAAGAAGGAAAGTGAAACGCCATGCAACCTCTGAAGAGACAACCAACACAACACCTATACCCCCTATTAGACTATTTTACAGGAACTTCTTTTCCACAGCTCTTAAAACGGAGGAAAGGGTCCTGAAAGATATTGTTAATAGAAACGTTATTCCTACAGACAAAAATCAGAGGATACAACTGACGATTTACTATAAAACCAGAAAAACGGCCAACCTACTCATGAGAAACTCTCCAGACACAAAACAGAACGCTTTAAAATGGACTAACGTCGTCTATGCCTTCAAATGCCCTCTTGGGGACTGTAAGCTCCAAAAAATCCAGTATATAGGCAAGACAACAACATCTCTTTCTAGGCGTTTAACGATGCATAAGCAACAGGGCTCCATTAAGGAACATATAATCTCTTCCCACAACCAAACCATCGCCAGAGAAATCCTAGTAAACAACACAGAAATCATCGATAGATACAGCGATAGCAGGTGGCTTGACGTTTGCGAGGCATTACACATCAAGAAGTCAACACCAGCAATCAACAGCCAATTAATGCACAACTATATTCTACCCACCTCAAGACTCCACTCCAATATAGAAGCATCAAGAAATATGGACCAATAGGCTTTCTACAATCACTTCTATTCAGTACCCATTGTTTCATGTTCTGGCTTGTGTTGATGAAATTAATACGTTATTAAATACCACCTCACCCCATCCACCTCACTCAAATGTAGATATAAACAAAATCGGAGATGTGTAAGTTCTATTCAGTTGTGTATGTGTTAACTAAAGTCTTTGAAAATGTAATAAGTTTTACGAAACACGCTCAAGTGTCGCGTCAGACTGGAAATAAAAATGAATTTTGGAGAATTGATTTTTGAATTACCACCAACAGTGAAAAGAAATTTACGAAAGATTGAGAAAATTCGTGGTAGAATTATTTATCTTACTTTTTCGGTCATATTTAATAATATATGTCTACAGGAAAGACTGCTACCAAAATATACTAATATATATATATATATATATATATATATATATATATATATATATATATATATATATATATATATATATATATATATATATATATATATATATATATATATATATATATATATATATATATATATATATATATATATATATATATATATATATATATATATTTAAATAATTGTGGTTGCAGTACTAGCGTAATTTTGGTAGAATTTGATGAATGACGAGGCTGTTGGTGAGTAATAGCCGTCGCTCTGTTGAGTAACGTAATTCTCGGGAGTGTTTTTCGGCCTGCGGGATCGATAAATCTCTCACCCATGTGATTTAAGGAGTGCAAGATCTCCTTAGTGTTCCCAGTAACGTTTGATAGCTGTAGGCTACATGTATCAGCCGTAATTATATATATATTATCGTAGTGTCACTGTGCCCAGTGTTATTGTGTTATTTACTTTGGTGATTGAAATGTGTGGACCTGTGTTCTAAGGGGTTATTTAGAGCGCACTGTTGGTCATTTGCAACAGTATGTAAGTGTTGGGCAGTATTCTACTACTTGGAATTTGGAGTACTTGCCGTGTGTGTTATTACAAAGGGGTTGTCAATTATGGTGATTGTTGCTAGTGTTGAGCAATCACCGTATGTGATTGCAGTTCAGTAAAGTCATTGTGGGGCAGTGCTCTAGAGGGTTTATGTCCTGTATGTTATTTTACTAGGTTATGCAGTATTGTCATTGCAACCGGATTGTAACGTTAATCACTGTGATTTGTCATTGTCGTGGGTGAACTCGGCTGTAGACAAGTACTTGGGTTTTATATTTTCCTGTTTATCTGGTAGAACATCGAAGTCCAGTATTCAGTGAGGGGATTGCGAGGCAATTAATATAACGTAACCAAGGAAACGCTCTTTGCTCTAAGAGAATTTGTTCTTTGACAATTTGAGTAACGTAGAATACGTTTGGCTTAATTTACTTTCTTGCAAAGCAGCTACGGTAGTCTCAGGGAGCCTAGCCATCAGCCAGATATGAATTAGAGTATTGTCTGTCGTAATTAACGGTCAGTGGGCCGGGTAACTGACGTGTTTCAGGAAGTCAAAGTAATTAACCTCGATCCGTGTTCGATCGACTCACACGAAGGCTCCATTGTTGCATTAATGTAACGTCGTTATTTATCTGCCCGGAAGTACCGGCACTTGATTGACTCGTAGGAGGAGTAACGTCATTTTAGAATAACGTAAACGTGGTGCCTAATTACTGTTATTAGGCACTTGAATAGGTCTGAGTATGGAAGGCTTAGACGGAATTCATACCTTAATGTAAATTGCTGAGCCAGTGTGAAAGGTTGCATATTTAATTGATTAATTATTGACCTTGATGATAGTAATTAATTAACGTAAAAGTAATCACGAATGATTACCGTTCTCTTAGCACTTTGGACATTGTAAATCAGAGTTTACCATCGCTGAGTGATTAGTAACCGATTAACGTAAATTAACGTAACTAGTAAAGAGATTAATCAGCTGTCTGTGAGTTCAGGGATTAATGGGATTTTCTCACTGAATGCTCGACGGGTAGAGTGTTGTGTAATTTCCGCGTTACTAGTGACAGTTGTAAGAGTTATTAAATTAACGTGAATGTTATTTTGTTATTAACGTAAATCAAATTGTTATTGATTGTTGATCGTCCGTGGGACGGAGTGTTAACATAAGGATTAATATGAGGAAGGGTTGCTGGAGTTGCCAGTGAACCCATTAGTCATTGTTGTCATTGAAAGGCTACTGATTTTATTGCATTGCAACCGCTATTGCAGGTGTAGACTGCACTGAGGCGTAGAACAGTAGGAGGTTACTGGAGACGTGTTTCAGAACCCACTGTGTTATTTGTTGTAAGTGTGATTATAGATCTGTTAGTTCTTGTTTCTTGTTGATTCCTCTGTGGTCACGCTTATGTTCGAGTTAGTTCATTATGCAGTCCGAAGGGCTGGTGTCTAGCTGTCATTGATAGTGTCACAGGAAGGATTTCGAGTAACGTCATTGATATTTCTTTTTGTTTTGTTGTAGTAGTTAGTACTTTATTGAATAAACTAAGTTGTTATGTTGAACACTGTCTTCTCGTTACACGCCACACATTATTATTGCCCTGCATGTGTACTGTCACACTCGACTATAAAAATTGAGACGGATTCAGAGTTTTGGACCAAATATACGGCACCACACAACAATAAATTATTGTTGTGAGAGCCCAGGACCAACTCGTTAGATTCATTTCGGCGAATGGCGAAGGTCAGCGACCAAGTGGAGGGGATTTCAATTTTATTGGGTGTCTCAGCGTTTGCTCGCGCCTAGTCAATTGTTCATATATGGTCCTAGAGTGAGGAATGAGCAGCTTACTACACTTTGTGTGTTAGCTAAGCAAGTCCTTCCTCAGGCGACCTAATTGAATATCACGACAGGAATAAAGGTTAAAGAATAAATAAAATTCTTAGAAATTTTCCGAGCTCAATTCCTCAACCATTTCACTTATTCCACTAATCTCAAACTCTCACACTGTGATCACTCATTCCCACGGGAGATTCGAGACCGATTTCCCTTATGTCTGAATCGTTCAGAGTAAATACTAGGTCGAGTCTTGCTGGTTCATCGTTGCCTCTCATTCTCTTGGGACCCTTGACATACTGACTTAAAAAGTTTCTAGTCGCCAGGTCCAACAGTTTTGCTCTTCATGTTTCCTCACCTCCATATGGTTCCTTGTTTTCCCAGTCTATCCTTCGGTGATTAAAGTCCCCAATTATGAGCAGATGGGAGCAATTTCTACAGGCAGCAGCGGTTGCTCTCTCAATTATAGTGCTAACTGCTATGTTGTTTCTGTCATACTCCTGTGTGGGTCTTCTTTCATTTGGTGGTGGGTTATATATGACTGCTACTACTACTCTTGATCCTCCCATCGTCATGGTACCTGTTATAAAGTCTCTGAACCCTTCACATCCCAGAATAACCATCTCCTCGAAACTCAATTCCTTTCTCATCAGTAGAGCCACTCTGCCTCCTCCCCTTCCTTTCCTCTCTTTACCTATTACACTGTAGTCCTGGGAAAACACTGCATTCATTATGATTACTGAGAGTTTTGTTTCTGTGAGTCCAATTACATTTGGGTTTACTTCCTGTGCTCTTTCCCTAAGTTCAGTTGTCTTGCTTGTAACCCCATTTATGTTCGAGTACGTTACATTGAAGCTGACTCTCCTCTGTCTATTCTAAAGTTTCTATTGATTCTCCTGGAGTTGGAGGGCAGGAGGTGTCATGGGTGGGAGGGCCTAGCAAGGAGAACCTGGGAGGCTAGAAGGGTATTAGGTGGTGTGGCTGAAGGCGTCGGGGGTTGAGGGTAAATTAGGGCATGGGATGAGGAAGCAGGAGGGGCATGTGGTGGGAGATCACGGGTTGGGGTTTGCAGGGGAGACTGGGTTGGGTTGACCGGGAGGCTGGGGGTTGGGGAGGGAAAGGGAGCCTGGGGAGGGGTGGGGTCAAGGAGGAAGGGGGGTTGGGGTAGGAAGGAGAGCTTGGGGTGGCGGAACTGGGAAGGGCATGGGCTGGAGAAACAAGGGAAGGTCAAGGGGTGAAGGAACAAGGAGGGCCTATGGAAGGGGTTGGGGAAGAAGATAGGCATAGGGGGTAATTTGGTGGGCCTGGGGTCAGAGACCAGGGAGGGGGCATGGTCTGAAGAGGAACTTCACTGTCTGGGGAGGTGCAGGTGATTGTTGAGGGATGGCTATGGAGATGGATGATGAGAGGTTTCTGTTATAATCCACCCTGGGGTTACTGGCTTGTTGGTGGGGGGATTCCCACTCCCCTCTGAGGTTCCTGGAGCTACTGATCTGAGTCTTGTGACTCCCATATTTTAAACCCTTTCTTTGCATCTCCTCCTTGCTTTTGCAGCCTTCCTTCTCTCTTCCCTCGTCATGTACCTTTGCAGAGAGACGTCATCACATCCCCCTAACCTCATAAATCTGGTCTTTCTGGATAGGATTTTTTCTTTTATTACCTCGTTCATTAGAACTGCCTTTATCAATCGTTTCCTTTTCTTCTTTTAGATGCCCCAGTCTGAAAACCTTCTCTATGTTGCAATTTGCCTCTTCCATATCCAATCTCTCCATGATCTCTGTCATTGTTGCTCGGTCCCCCCTTCTCATCTCCTCCTGACTGGATCCGTCTGGTTCCTGTACTCCTACAATTATAACTGTTTTTTTCCTTTCCAACATTTGTTCAGTGCATTTTGCACCTTCCTGTGAGGTAGCTGCTTTCATAGCTTCTGCCTCTAAAGCAGGCTTGGCACTTTGGATGTTTTGCAGTATTTCTGCAAACGAGAGTCCCCCCTGGAAGGCGCCCTCCATCAGCTTCGTACCCTGTCTCCAGGAGGTTGCATACCCTGTACTGGTTTGAATTCTGATTTTTCCCTCAGTCTCTTTATCTTCTCCTTGGCTTCCTCCAACTCACTTTTTTGGCTATGTATTAATGCTTGCATTTCCTGCAGGTCTCTGCTGAATCCCACTTTCATTTCCTGCAGGTCTCTGCTGAATCCCACTTTCATTTCCTGCAGGTCTCTGCTGAATCCCACTTTCATTTCCTGCAGGTCACTGCTGAATCCCACTTTCATTTCCTGCAGGTCACTGCTGAATCCCCCTAATGTCTGGCTGATCCATTCACAGATAGTATGCACCATTCTTCCCTGTCCCTGTCTGTGGTGATGTCCCTCGATCATTTTCCCTGGCTGAGGGGGTATGGGGATTGTCATTTGTATCCAATTTAATATGTATGTACTTTTCCCCTAATAAATATTATTATTATTATTATTATTATTATTATTATTATTATTATTATTATTATTATTATTATTATTATTATTATTATTATTATTATTATTAGTTTTATTATTATTTGCATTATTATTATTATTATTAACATAAGAAGACCATTATGAAACAATAGCTGACTTTACTACGGTGGACCGATAGCTCCAGTCTTGCCATCGTCATTTAACCGATGCTTTATATGCATCGTACATCATAAACCTTTGCAATATAATGTTGGCAATATTAGCTCAATTAAAGAGAAACATTGTTGCCATCACCATTCAACCAATATAACCATAAATGGTATGTAACTGATGAAATTAGAGAATTGGCTGAAGGAACATCGTTGTCGTCATCAATTAACAATGACCTTCAAAGATGCTCTGAACACCACCATTAGTTATCTTATCATTTCAGCTTAAGGCATGAGCAACACGATGCTACGCCTGAAAATAATATTATGATTTAAGATATCCTGCTGCACAGTAGTTGTTAGTAAAATGTATAATGACTAGTAAAATGACTTGAGAAGAGAGCAATATTGTGTTTTCATTGTCAAATAAAGAAGATGATGTCAAATAAAGATGAAATGTCCATGTAGTACGGGTTATGGTGAGCCCGTAAATGTGTTCAGTTATTCGCGATAACCTTGTTACTGTGATATTTGGGTCAAAGTTATAAATATTGGTTTGGATTCCTCCTTTTTCCCTATTTCTTTTTCCCTTCTGTTTTAGTGCACTGGTTTTAGTCTTGTTTTAATAACATTATCTTGGTGGCGGATATAGATGCAGAATGCTCACTAATGAGTTCCATTCCTCTACGGCTTTTCTAATCATTGTAGTCGTTGTGGAATGTGCATCTAATGCAGCTGCTGTCGTTGGATTAATGTTGAGTTTGATCCGCAGGGTTTCAGTAGCTTCACATTCCAGTAAGTAGTGTAACAGGGGCGCCTCTGCTTCTGTTCCACAGATATGACACTCTTTAACTATTGGGTTTATTACCTCCCAGCAGCACTTGTAACCAAGTCTGAGTCTGTGTATGGTTACTGCAATGTCTCTGGAAATATTTTTGCCAGGCTTGAATAAGTAGTAACCAGTGGCTTGTTGTGGCATATCGCAGTGGATCTTCCTTCTGCTACTTTGGCTCTATGAGACGAGGGAGGGAAGGGCATGAGTAATGCAAGAGAGATGAGGAGACGGAAATCTAAGAGGAGGAAAAGAGCAAGGGAAAAGGTACGGTTGGTAAGGTGCAATAAAGGGAGTAATAATAGGTATAATAATGGGAACGTGAGAGAAAAAAGAAAAAGAAAAAGAGAAAGAAAGAGAAAAGAGAAAAATGAAGGGTAGGCTTATGTTAGGTCACGTATGTTAGGAAGTTTAGAACATTTGAGTATATACTGTGAAAGGGAAGAGTCAACAGCAACAAAGCCAGGACTCAGGTTCATGTTGGGTAGGGTGTGTATCAGAACTGATTCTACAAGATGGCGTCTGTGTAGAGTAGAGGCAGGAAAGATTATTTTTGAGGAAGACCAATGAATGGGATGATTAGAATCCCTAACATGGCAGAAGAGAGCGCTGTTTGTGTCTGTTTGTGGCTGTTTAAGTCTGTAGACTTAACACTTCTTTTGTGTTTTTAAGTCTGTCATTAAGTGTATGCCCAGTTTCACTAAAATATTGGAGAGGACAAGACGAACAAGAAATGGAGTAGACACCAGCAGCATTAGAAGCAGGAGGACCAGTGTGAACTAGATATGAAGGGAAGGCGGAGCACATTACTGCTAGTGTTGGAAGCAGGTTTAGGATGAGAGAAATTTATTTTAGCTTGAGAATTGGCACAGTTCATAAATATTAAAAGGGTAACCAAGGGGAGAGAATGATTTGTAAATAAAGGAAATTTTAGAATTAACAAACTGAGGGTCGCAGATGTGTAGAGCGCAGAGGAAGAGAGAGACAAGGACACTTTTCTTAACAGAAGGAGGATGGTAGGAAAAGAAGTGAATGTACATGTCACTATGCATGGGTCTGCGGTAGACAGAGAAAAAGAACCCGGGCACAGAGCTGTGAACGTGAACGTCAAGAAAAGGAAATAGGGAATTAGATTTCCATTCAACTTTGAAATGTATTGAAGGATCCAGATTGTTAAGAGAGGAGAGGAGAAGAAAAGCTGGAAAAGACTAAGGTCATGGGGCCATTAAGCAAAAATATCATCAACATAGCGAAGCCAGAGAGAGGGACGAGTATCAATAGAAGGAAAAAGAACAGTTTCGAAGTATTCCACGTAGAGATTAGCATGAACAGGGGAAAGAGGGGAACCCATAGCGACACCGAAAATTTTAGAGAAGTATTTGCAGTTGAAAGAGAATAAGTTAGAATCAACACAGAGTCTGATGAGTTCGAGGAAAACGTCAGTGGGAAGCAGGCGAGGAAAAAGGCCCTCAGTCGCCTTCTGTCTAAGGAAAGAGAGAACGTCATCGAGGGGGAACAGTAGTGAACAGAGAGTCGACATCAAGACTAGGCATCTTATAGGAGGGCTGCAGGCGCAGTCTTTCTATGAGTGTCCTGAGAGTGACGAAGGTGGGCAGGAGAAAAAGTACCAAGGTAAGGAATCAGAGTTTTAGTTAGCCAGGAGGCAAGAGGGTAGTCGACAGAGCCTCCTTGAAGAAATGATAGGGTAAAGAGGAGCACCAGGTTTATGAGTCTTAGGTTGATCATACAAATAAGGAAGAGAAGGGCAGATGACTCGAAAACGGTTAATAAAATCGAAGTCAGGAGGGTAAAGACGAGGGAGCTGTCTTAGTTTGCGGTTGAAGAAAGTTTTATGGCAATCCAAAAAATTAGAAGTCAGGGAAGTAGAACATTTGCTTTCTGGAGGTAGCCCACACGCTCAAGGACAACCACCGAATTGCCTTTGTCGGAAGGAAGGATAAGAATAGAGTTGTTAGATTTCAGGGAGGCAAGGGCAAGCTGGAAGTAAAATTAAGGGGCAGGGAGCTCAAAAAATATTCGAATATAATGAAAATTAATTGAAAACGTTACACAAATCTCGAATTTTTCGCTACTCCACCATTCCCTCGTCCTCCCCTCAATCTCCTACTCCCCGTCCCCTCGTCCTCCCTACCATTTCCTCTCCTCCCCCGTTATCTTGAGGTTATCTTGAGATGATTTCGGGGCTTTAGTGTCCCCGCGGCCCGGTCCTCGACCAGGCCTCCACCCCCAGGAAGCAGCCCGTGACAGCTTACTAACACCCAGGTACCTATTTTACTGCTAGGTAACAGGGGGCATTCAGGGTGAAAGAAACTTTTTGCCCATTTGTTTCTGCCTCGTGCGGGAACCGAACCCGTGCCACAGAATTACGAGTCCTGCGCGCTATCCACCTGGCTAAGAGGCCTCCCCGTCCCGTCATCCTCCCCACTATCCCCCACGCTCCTCTCCCCTTGTCATCCCAACCATTCTCCATTCCCCTCGTCCACACCAATCTCAACTCCCCCTGTCCCCTCGTCCTCCCCCACCATTACCCCCCTCCCCTGTCCCCTCGTCCTCCCCACCATTCCCCACTCCCTCGTCTGATGATCAAATGATCTGAAGTTCCCATCAGAAAATTGGGAACATCAAATAATCTGGGGATAAATTCACAAAGATGTTAGGCAAACACTTACGAACCTGTATTCTTCTCTGTCTTTGGCAGCTTTGTTTATAATTATTAAACAGTTAATGAGGTCCGAATAACCAGGAGGCTGTTTATAACAATAACAACAGTTGATTGACAAGTTTTCATGCTTGTAAACTGTTTAATAAATGCAACTAAAGCCATCAAAGATTGAGGAACGATGTACACTTTCGTAAGTACTTGCATAACTGCTTCTTGAATCTGGCGCCAGATGTCCCCATCACTGAAATATAAGAAAAAAAGTTCAAAAAACGAAATGAAAAATAACGAAAAAATTGAAAAATAATCTATACCCCAAGAAATGAACGGTATGGTTAACAACACAGCGCAATTCCAACGCAATGTCACAAAAATAATTGTATCAAAATTAAAATAAATCGAAATTTATGAAAATTCCATTTATCAATGAAATCAGAAACATTGAAATTGAATTGTAACATATTTAGCATAGCATGTGTTGATCTTATGTGCAACAGATGGCGCTGTTTATCAAAAACGCATGTTTTTACCTGTCACAGGGGTGGCATCTATATAGTAGGTATATGAAAAGACGCGCCTATTCAAATACAACATTGTGTCACAATTTCAAAACAATCAGTGAAGAACTTTTGGAGATTACAGCGTATGTTGCTCTTACGACCAACAGATGGCGCTGTTTTTCAAAATAAGCATGTTATTTCTTGTCACAGGTGAGTTATGTATATGGCAGGTATATAAAAAGACGCCCATATTCGAATGCATCGTTGTGTCATAATTTCAACGCAATCGGTGAAGAGGTTTCGAAGATTTCCCTCACATGAAAAACACAGGTTTTCAGAAAAAACTATATATCTATATATATATATATAGGCATCTATATAGTATGTATAAAAAAACGTGCTGGGATGAGAATGGAATGTGGTGTAAAAATTTTAAAGTAATTAGTGAAGAAATTCCGGAGATTAGCGATTATGAACAAGCGAACATTTCCATTTTTATTTATATAGATTGCATAAAAACACTTGTATAATAGACATAACCCAAGATGTAAGATGATTACGAATTCTTGAAACAATCCACATAAAAATGGAAAAACCTACCATGAAAACCCAAATTATGGAACTATTCATCTACCCACCATGAGAGTAAGAACAAGACCGGAACATGCAGATGCAAACATAGAAGACATTGCTCAACAAGCTATGAACAATTCACGTGAATCATGGGCCCAACGTGCTTTGGGTCCTATTTTCACCTTTTTCTTCAAACTTTAATGCCTTACTTTTCTCCCCTTTATGTCTTATTCTTGTCCCATTTGTATTGGTCTATTTTGTCTACACCTGACACCCTCTCCCCTAATGGTATAAATCTAATATCCCCTGTACTTTAAAATAACTTGAGAATGAACCATGTAGGTTCGAAACGTTGAGTAATTTTATAACACGTGTAATACAGTCTACATTTATTGATTTTTCTTCACCTCGAACGAATGTAGTGATCTGTACACCGCTCATAACCCTCCCTTTCCTCTTCCCCTAGATATGGCCTGAGTCGCCCGCACAGTGTCACATGCCTGCCCTTGGCGTGTTTATGACCGATGTCGGCTCGAAGGAAGGGAAGGGGGAACAAGAGAAGAAAAGGCGAATGAGGGGAGGTAATGGGAAGGTGTCAGGAGACATATTTTTCCTGCTCTCTCGTGCACTGAATGAAGTACGAAATTGCATAGTGCACCAGTGATGTGCACCGTGATTCAACTTTCTGAATATAACTTTTCCACAGTCGTGTTGGGTGTCGTTAAACAGCCCGTGACATTTGCTAGCCATTGATGTCATTCTGATCGCTGTATCAGGTCTGTGAAGGAAATTACAGGAAGGAGTTGATTTAAGGGGAATTTTTTTGTACAAGTCAAGTGTAGAGAGGGAGGTATGGGGGGATAACGGCTGTAGACCTCTCCCCCCATCACATGTCCACCTCGTGAGAGAGAGGGGGTAGCGTCGTGAGGCAGGTGCGCCATTGGCCAAGGCTCCTGGGCCTCAGGAATGCTGAACCATGATTGGTCAAGACGCTGAGGGGTGCCGCATGTTATCCCCGGTGCCGTTTTGGCTGGAAAAAATATTCTTACCAAGAATGTTGCTAAGGGAGGACGTACTTTCCCGTGCTAGGCAAGGCACCGGGAAATACCGCCTGCAACGTTAGTAAAGTCACGCCTATCATCTTGCTATCTTTCCGGGAGCCGTCCGTAAGAATCCGGTAGTTCTGAAAGGTGCACCGAACGTGCGAACTAAGACATCGAAGCCGTGTGTTTATGAGACGCCATCTCAGAGCAACTGGACTGAGTGAGGCTGTTAATTATCGGCCTAGGTTAGTGACATCCGCCGTCTATCGTATCTGCGCTTGAAGGTCCTGCAGTGAGACGTGCTAGAGAAGGTTTCAGTGTTATGAGAGAAACCTTAAATTTCTAATTCCGAGGAATTAGAAGGGAACAGTGAAGGACTCCGTCTCCTGTACCGTGTAACACCGTGTACCATCGTATCCTGTGGTACCGTGTCAAGTGGAAGGGCGTGGTACCGCATCCCATTTGTGTAATCTGTTGTGCGCTCACCCTGGGCTGCCTAAGCCGGCGTGTTCGCGCCACCTGGTCGCTGTGTGTGGAGCTAACCCCGTGGTCTAGGACCCATGCTCCAACTGACCACGTGTAGGAAGTGAGGACGCCTACATCATCATCCGGCAGCAGCAGCAGTGGGAGTGAGATTGGCGCGTATGTATGTGAGGGTGTGTGGCGGGCCCGCGAGATTGATGTAAGTACACAGTTTCCATTTTGGGTAATAAAGCTCTGAAGCTGGTTTCGCACCCAGTGTTCCGTCTGTCCTCTGTCCCAAGTCGACCACCTAGTGACGGTGAATGGGAATTGGAGACGTGTGAGTTTACCCTGGTTGCCGTCACCAAGTTGAGGTTGAGCCCAACTGTGAGGTTGATGTGTGTGAGGACACATACAGACACATTCAGTGGTGGAGTAAAGTGAGTTTTATTTGTTTCCATTTTCTCTATGTGCAGTGTATGTAATTTGCTGTAATTTGATTCCCCTTTTCCAGCAGTGAAAGTGGTATCAGGGAGGTTTCCCTTGGTTATAAAAAATTTCCATTATTATATTGGCCAGCGCTTATTTTACTGTTGTGTTGTGGTAAAGTGTGAATTATTGGTGGATAATTTACTGGGGAAGTCATTTACAAGTTTTGCCGTGAGTGGCAAGGATGTACTGTGATGTACTGTGTTGTACCGTGTGTAAACCGTGGACAAGTTTGACGTTGGTGGAAGGCGTTGTGTACTGTGAAGGATTCCGTAAGAATTAAAGTCATTTAACGTCACAGGGAGTCACGATTTACTTAACGAGGTCAATTGTTTCGTTGAACATTGTTGTCATTAACGTAGAGACGTGTAAAGGCAACAGTCACAGTTAAGTTCACGCATTGGAGGAATTGTCAAGTGAAGACTAATGTAGTGTTAATGATTTAGCGAGCTGTCGTTAATTTTTTTTTATTTCTATTTTTACATGCAAAGCATGCAATTTAAATACAATAAAAACGAGAGAAAAACACAGAAAACATAACAAAATAAAACAATAGACCACCGGCCAGAAGGGCCGACAGCTCAGTACAACAAAATACAAACACGATAAATGCAGTGAAAAACACAGACATCAAGACACAAAACAGAAAACAATTGTCAAACAAGCAAGCACAGTAACATCTCAAAACAAAACATCATAAAACAAAACAAACATCAAGATGCATAACAGAAAACATAAAAGGACAAGCACAATACACAACAACAACAACAAAAAATAATAAACAATTACAATATGTAAAGTAATAATTAAAACACCAGTGCAAACGTACAACACAGAAACAAGACATGAATAAAAACACCCACACCAAACCAACCGCCCCGCAACAAACCAATAATAAACAAGCAACCCATGCAAATCCGAAAATAAACATAGGTACATACATAACAACAAACACGCATCGGCCTGAAGGACCGAAAACAAAACACAACATAAAGGACATCATAAAACAAAACAAGAAAATCGCACAGCACACAACAAGCTAAGAATAAAAACACATGCGAGCAATGCTGAAGGATAACATACATGTCAAAGTAAAATCAGTTTACATAATTGCCCGGGAATGGAGATACTGCACATTAAACGCCTCCCAAATCAGCCACCTCCCCCAAAAGGCTTGACCCACCACCGGGGGCGCCATGTGAATCGGAACCCCGGCAACAAACACTCGCAGACAGGGAACCCATATGGTGTCCCTCCGGACGCGAGTAACCGCCACCCTATCCCATACACCAGGAACCCGCTCATCAGAAAAGTCCTCCGGCTTCTCAGACAGCAGGAACTCGGCAACCCTGGCCTCCAGGTCCTCCACAGTAGGGGGCCGAACAGAGATCACCACCACAGGGGCACCAGCGGCCACGGGCACACCACCAGACGACTGCAGGGAACCATGGCGGCGCGCATCCTTTCTCAAAGTCACCACCAGGCCACGCCCAGCACCAGCATCCTCACCACCCCCGGCACCGGAACCCACCACACACCACTGCAGAGAGCCCCCGGGCGGGGAAGGAACAGGAGGCACACCCGAGACACAGGCACCAGCCCCAGCAGGCACATGTACCTCCGCCACCACCATCCGTGGAGACAACGACTCATCCGAAGCCACACCGTCAACACCTGAAGACCCACAGTCACTGAAGTCCCCAACATCAGCCCAGGCAGTAGACGAACGCCTGGAACGTTTGGGCTCCGGCCGGATATCGTCAGAGCCAGAAGCAGATCCAGAAGCACAGGCACCACTAGCCGGACGAACCGACGCCAAACGCAGAACGGCAGCAGCCTCTACCACAGGAGGAACCGGACCACACACAGCAGGAGGCTCTGCAGCCACCCCACCGCCCAGCACAGCAGGGACCTGAGGCGCGGACGCAGGACCAGGATCCGCATCCGAAGACAAGGAAGCAGACGGCGATGCTCCACAGGGATTACCAGGAAGGTCCACGGGATCGGCAGGGCCAGAGACATGGACAGGAGGAACATCCGACGGCACCGTAACACCTGGAGGAGGGTCTGCAACAACCGAAGGAACGTCGGGTGACGCTGGTGGAGCCTCAGTAGCGAATGGGACACTCACCTCCTCACCCCCGGAGTCCTCCTGCAGAGGGAGCGGCGGGAAATCCTCTTCACGGAAGAAGTTCATGGAAGCGACCGGATCAGCACTACACCCGGCAACCTGATGCCACAACAAGCCACACCGGAAGCAAGTACGGGGTTGTCGGGCATAAAACACCCATACGTAGTATCCCAACAGCCAGACAGAGGACGGAATGTCCGACCTCAGTCGCATCCCGAGGGTCCAAATGTTGGTCTTCACACCCGAATACGTGCCAGATGAAAGTGAGTTCATCCGCACACTGATAATGGAGCCGTACCTCTGGAAGAATCGCCGGAAGAGTCTCAGGAAACTCCATGGGGGTGCCATGAACACTGACATACGTCACAGTACCACTACTGTCCGAAAAAGGCTCCGGCCACGGTCCGAAAAAGGCCACTACGGTCCGGAAGGCTCCGGGTCACAGACCCGGAGCCTTCCTGCAGCTGCAAAGTACGTCCCTCGTACCTCCGTATAAAAGCACGGTACACCGCCTCACCCACAAACTTGATGATGACATGGTGAGCAGTGACCAGCTCAACACCATATATGTCCCGAACCGGGACTCGAAGCATGTCACTCAATACCATGTCCACTAGCAGGTAACCAGCACGGCCAGTAAACTCCAATCCGATGGAGTTTAACCGCACGACAGCGGGAATAGGGCCGCCCATCGCAAAACACGCCACGTCCCCACCACCAGGAACAGCAGGGAGGGTAGAAACCCCCACACCCCATGCTGGCGAAAACGGCAACTACCTCAAACTGCCGGAGCGGTCAAGCGACACGTCCTCACTCAATGGCAGCGCAGGTAGAACTCCAGCTGTCGTTAATTGATTGATTAACGTAAGGGGGTTGACCAGTCGGTTACGATCGGAGTCAATTGCGCTGTAATTAACCTGTTGTAATTCGTTGGACTGATCAGAGCTGTCTGCGGACAGAGGGATTAAGCACCTGTAGCTAATTAAAGAGAATTAGTAACCGCCACTTAGTGAATTCACCAGGTGTTGATGTTGTTGTTTACACGGAGAGTCTTGTAACCTTGTGTGTGGTACAGTAGTCTACCCTCGTTAAGGTAATCTTGTCGTAAGACCGGAAGTGAACTGTCAGTTGAGAGACAGCAGGCTTTATCAATACTCGGCTGAATTAATAGGCTGTTGTCTGCAGTAATTAATTGGGAATTACTCACCGAATGCTTGACTTTCAAGTTGATGTAATTAATTGATTTACGAGTTATTGCTGCCATTTAAGTGTCGTTGAGACACGTGTGTATTAACGTAATTGTTTAAATTCAATTAGAGTAACTTTTGTTGTTGATTGTCCTGAGAGACAAGTGTTAACGGAAGATTTTTATAAGGGGTTATCATTCTATGATTAACCGCCTTGTTACTTGGTACCTCGTTGAGAGCAGCGAGCGCCAGTCAAGTTTTGTGGTTATAGTATTTGTTCACCGTGAAGCCGTGACAATATTGATTGCAAACTTGCGTCACCAGTAGGCACCACTTTGTTCAGTTAGTGTCATTAGTCAGTCAGCAACGACGGGATAAGGATACCATGGGTCCATCAGGCTGTTGAGTAGCTGTTCTTTAATGTGCCACTGGAGTGTCAGTAATGTAAAGTCCCTGTTGTAGTAGTTTTAGTTTATTTTGTGAATAAATTGTTTGTAATAGAAAACGGTCGTTTACGTCAAACCTTCCAATATTACTGCCCCACATTTCATGTTCTGCAACGCTTTGCCTGCTTATGTTCATATCAAGTCTGTACCTAAAGCTCGAGTCCATTGCACAGCACCACACTTTATAAATAAGAAGTGAGAATCCGTCGGCTACCCTTTATTAGTTTGTCAACTAGGAGGAGCCAGCGACCTAAGTAACAGGTGTTACCCGTGTGGTTTCGCCTGGCGGTTTGCTCCCGCGGTCCTATGATCTTAGGCTTTAAGATTAAATATCTGCCACTGGCAGCTCTTGCTGTTTAAGGTCTGCCTCTCTTGCGAGGTAGTTGCGATTAACGTAACATCAATAGGAATTAATTCTTTGGATAATTGTCAAAGAAAAACAAATCTCACAGAAGGGGAGGGCTATTATCTGTGTACAGATCACCAAACGCAGATGACTTTTGGAGAACTTCTCTTCCAATTAAACCAAGATGTAAGAGCACTATTCAGAGGGATAGAAGCCCTAAACAAGAAAATAATCAATACAGAATATGCAATCACATTCAGTGCAACATGTATAAATGAATACCAGCTGCCAGTATTCACCAATATAACTCCACATGACCCAGCAGTCTGCAACACAGAGTTTACAGATATATGTAGGCAAGATGTTGGGGGCCAACTGGCCGACCGGGCAGCACGCTGGACATGTGATCCTGTGGTCCCGGGCGCCGGCGAGCAACGATGGGTTTCTTTCACCCTATGCCCCTGTTACCTAGCAGTACATATTTACCTGGGAGTTAGTCAGCTGTCACGGGCTGCTTCCTGGGGGTGGAGGCCTAGTCGAAGACCAGGCCGCGGGGACACTAAAGCCCCGAAATCAACTCAAGATAACCTCAAGATAAGAAGATCTCATACAGCTCCAACTTAACGTGAAGAAGGAAGCCCTCCAAACCCTTACAGAGCAGTCTGAATAGCAGTTAAATAAATGGATCCAGTACAATATCCCCAACCAACTCAAGCACACCATCAACAGTGAACTGCTGAAACTAAAACAAAAACACAAAACCTATTTAGAAACTAAGACATTCCGAAAGTTGACAGCCCTAAACGGTGGACAGTTAAAGATCCCTCGTCCAAAAGATGGCTACATAAACCTCATAACTTACGATCTTACTAAGGACCAAAAAGACCTCACTAAACTTGGTCTAAACTGTCAATTCTTTTGAAAACCAAAAGAGCATAAAAAACGCCTTGCGGAAAATCAGCTTTCTGCTGTCCTAAATATATATCATTTTTTAAGTGATATTTATGCGTTTCTAGTCAATCTCCATTTCCACTTCATTCAACACCAAATAATTATTACTGTGTGACAGATTTTTACACCTTGTAACACACAATGTAACGCAATGCAGAAAATCAGCTATCTGCTGTCCCAAAATATATATAATTTTTGAAATGTAAAGCACAATCGACTTCAGAATGGTCCAGGATAGACCGAAACATCGTCGTCACTTCATTTTCTAGTGTGTGGATTGGTCAACATGTAAAGCGTGTCTAGTCCATTACATCCAACACCAAATAAATTTTACTGTGTGTGTGTGTGTGTGTGTGTACTCACCTAGTTGTGTTTGTGGGGGTTGAGCTCTGGCTCTTTGGTCCCGCCTCTCAACCGTCAATCAACAGGTGTACAGATTCCTGAGCCTATTGGGCTCTATCATATCTACACTTAAAACTGTGTATGGAGTCAGCCTCCACCACATCACTTCCTAATGCAATCTATTTGTCAACCACTCTAACACTAAAATAGTTCTTTCTAATATCTCTGTGGCTCATTTAGGCACTCAGTTTCCACCAGGTCCCCTTGTTCGTGTGCCCCTTGTGTTAAATAGCCTGCCTTTATCTACCCTATCAATTCCCTTCAGAATCTTGAATGTGGTGATCATGTCCCCCCTAACTCCTCTGCCTACCAGCGAAGTGAGGTTTAATTCCCGTAGTCTCTCCTCGTAGCTCATACCTCTCAGCTCGGGTACTAGTCTGGTGGACACCTTTGAACCATTTCCAGTTTAGTCTTATCCTTGACTAGATAAGGACTCCATGCTGGGGCTGCATACTCCAGGATTGGCCTTACATATGTGGCATACAAAGTTCTGAATGATTTTTTACACAAGTTTCTGAATGCCGTTCGTATGTTGGCCAGCCTGGCATATGCCGCTGATGTTATCCTCTTGATATGGGCTGCAGGAGACAGGTCTGGCGTGATATATCAACCCCCAAGTCTTTTCTTTCTCTGACTCCTGAAGAATTTTCTCTCCCACAAGATACCTTGTATCTGGCCTCCTGCTCCCTACACCTATCTTCATTACATTACATTTGGTTGGGTTAAACTCTAACAACCATTTGTTAGACCATTCCTTCAGCTTGTCTAGGTCTTCTTGAAGCCTTAAACAGTCCTCTTCTGTCTTAATTCTTCTCATAATTTTGGCATCGTCCGCAAACATTGAGAGAAATGAATCTATACCCTCCAGGAGATCTTTTACATATATCAGGAACAAGATAGGACCGAGTACAGAGCCCCATGGGACTCCACTGGTGACTTCAGGCCAATTGGAGGTCTCACCCCTCACCGTAACTCTCTGCTTTCCTATTGCTTAAGTACTCTGTTATCCACTGGAGCATCTTACCAGCTATACCTGCCTGTCTCTCCAGCTTATGTACTAGCCTCTTATGCGGTACTGTGTCAAAGGCTTTCCGACAAACCAAGAAAATGCAGTCCGCCCATCCTTCTCTTTCTTGCTTAATCTTTGTCACCTGGTTGTAGAATTCTATTAAGCCAGTCAGTCAAGATTTACCTTCCCTGAACCCATGTTGGCGATTTGTCACGAAGTTCCTTCTCTCCAGATGTGATACCAGGTTTTTTCTCACAATCTTCTCCATCACCTTGCATGGTATCCAAGTCAAGGACACTGGCCTGTAGTTCAGTGCCTCTTGTCTGTCGCCTTTTTTGTATATTGGGACCACATTCGCCATCTTCCATATTTCTGGTAGGTTTCCCATCTCCAGTGACCTACTATACACTATGGAGAGTGGCAAGCAAAGTGCCTCTGCACACTCTTTCAGTACCCATGGCGAGATCCCGTCTGGACCAACAGCCTTTCTAACATCCAGATCCAGCAGGTGTCTCCCCAGCAAACAATTTTAGGTTGCCACAACATATCTGGAAAGTATTTGAAAGTATTGGAAACGTTTGTTTTATCGTATCAGATACGATATTGTGTGTGGACTTAAATAGGTTTCCAAAACTTATACCCAAGACATATGTATCTAACACTAATTTGAGATGTTGTGGCAACTTTACACTCCTAACATGAGTCATTCATAATCCATTCATATACCAATATGAATCTCTTATGAAAGGTTTGAGCCAATAATCTGAATACTTTTTACATCTTTGTGTTTAAAGTTAAATTTCTTGAAATTAAATTATATTTTATATTATATTATTTTTATTATATTTTATATTATATTATTATTTTCAATTTAAATATTAAAACCAATTTAAGGGTAAAAAAAATCTAATAATTTATATTTCTTTTATTATTTACTAACAATTATAATTATTTACTAACGGAGAGAGGGGAGGCTGTACGGCAGAGAGTGGCGGCTGTGGCGGACAGTGGCGGCGGTGGCGGATAGTGGCGGCGGGCGGACAGTGGCGGCGGGCGGACAGTGGCGGCGGCGGGCGGACAGTGGCGGCGGGCGGACAGTAGCGGCGGTGGCGGACAGTGGCGGCGGGCGGACAGTGGCGGCGGTGGCGGACAGTGGCGGCGGTGGCGGACAGTGGCGGCGGGCGGACAGTGGCGGCGGGCGGACAGTGGCGGCGGGCGGACAGTGGCGTCGGGCGGACAGTGGCGGCGGTGGCGGATAGTGGCGGCGGGCGGACAGTGGCGGCGGTGGCGGATAGTGGCGGCGGGCGGACAGGGCGGCGGCGGGCGGACAGTGGCGGCGGGAGGACAGTGGCGGCGGGCGGACAGTGGCGGCTGTGGCGGATAGTGGCGGCGGGCGGACCGTGGCGGCGGTGGTGGACAGTGGCGGCGGGCGGACAGTGGCGGCGGCGGGCGGACAGTGGCGGCGGCGGGCGGACAGTGGCGGCGGCGGGCGAACAGTGGCGGCGGCGGGCGGACAGTGGAGGCGGCGGGCGGACAGTGGAGGCGGCGGGCGGACAGTGGAGGCGGCGGGCGGACAGTGGCGGCGGCGGGCGGACAGTGGCGGCGGCGGGCGAACAGTGGCGGCGGCGGGCGGACAGTGGAGGCGGCGGGCGGACAGTGGAGGCGGCGGGCGGACAGTGGAGGCGGCGGGCGGACAGTGGAGGCGGCGGGCGGACAGTGGAGGCGGCGGGCGGACAGTGGAGGCGGCGGGCGGACAGTGGTGGCGGCGGGCGGACAGTGGTGGCGGCGGGCGGACAGTGGTGGCGGCGGGCGGACAGTGGTGGCGGCGGGCGGACAGTGGTGGCGGTGGCGGACAGTGGCGGCGGTGGCGGACAGTGACGGCGGTGGCGGACAATGGCGGGGGTGGCGGACAGTGGCGGCGGTGGCGGACAGTGGCGGCGGTGGCGGACACTGGCGGCTGTGTCTGGCGGTGGTGGCGGGCGGTGGCGGGGTCTGTGATGAGTGGTGGCGGCTGGCGGTGGTGGGTGGTGGCGGCGGTGGTGGTGGGTGGTGGTGGCGGCGGCGGCTGGTGGTGGCGGCGGTGGTGGTGGGTGGTGGTGGTGGCGGCGGCGGCTGGTGGTGGTGGGTGGTGGCGGCGGTGGTGGTGGGTGGTGGTGGTGGTGGTGGCGGCGGCGGGTGGTGGGTGGCGGCGGCGGGTGGTGGTGGTGGGTGGCGGCGGCGGGTGGTGGTGGTGGGTGGCGGCGGCGGGTGGTGGTGGGTGGTGGCGGCGGGTGGTGGTGGGTGGTGGCGGCTGTGGTGGGTGGTGGCGGGCGGTGGCGGGCGGCGGCGGCTGTGGTGGGTGGTGACGATCGGCGGTGGGGGGGGGCTGGTGGCGGCTGGCGGTGGCGGCTTGCGGTGGCGACTGTGGCAACGGGCGGTGACTGCTGATAGCGGGCGGTGGTGGCGGCTGGTGGCAGGTGGTGGTGGCGGTGGTGGCGGCTGGTGGTGGCGGCTGGTGGTGGTGGCAGCTGGTGGCGGTGATGGCGGCTGGTGGTGGTGGCAGCTGGTGGCGGCTGGTGGTGGTGGTGGTGGCGGCTGGTGGTGGTGGCAGCTGGTGGCGGTGATGGCGGCTGGTGGTGGTGGTGGTGGTGATGGCGGCTGGTGGCGGGCGGTGGCGGCTGGTGGTGGCGGCGGTGGTGGGTGGTGGTGGTGGTGGTGGGTGGTGGTGCCGGCTGTGGTGGGTGGTGGCGGTGGTGTCGGCGGCGGCTGTGGTGGGTGGTGGCGGCGGCGGCGGTGATGGGTGGTGGCGGCGGCGGTGGTGGTGGGTGGTGGTGGCGGCGGCGGTGATGGGTGGTGGCGGCGGTGGTGGTGGGTGGTGGTGGCGGCGGCGGCTGGTGGTGGTGGGTGGTGGTGGTGGGTGGTGGTGGTGGGTGGTGGCGGCGGGTGGCGGTGGTGGGTGGCGGGTGGCGGCTGGTGGTGGGTGGTGGCGGCGGGTGGTGAGTGGCGGTGGTGGGTGGCGGTGGCTGGTGGCGGGTGGTGGTGGGTGGCGGTGGCGGGTGGCGGTGGCTGGTGGCGGGTGGCGGCTGGTGGTGGGTGGTGGCGGCTGGTGGTGGGTGGTGGCGGGTGGCGGGTGGCGGTGGCGGGTGGCGGTGGCTGGTGGCGGGTGGCGGTGGCGGGTGGCGGCTGGTGGTGGGTGGTGGCGGGTGGCGGCTGGTGGTGGGTGGTGGCGGGTGGCGGCTGGTGGTGGGTGGTGGCGGATGGCGGCTGGTGGTGGGTGGTGGCGGGTGGCGGCTGGTGGTGGGTGGTGGCGGGTGGCGTCTGGTGGTGGGTGGTGGAGGGTGGCGGCTGGTGGCGGCTGGTGGTGGGTGGCGGCGGGTGGCGGCTGGTGGTGGGTGGCGGCGGGTGGCGGCTGGTGGTGGGTGGTGGCGGCGGGTGGTGAGTGGCGGTGGTGGGTGGCGGTGGCTGGTGGCGGGTGGCGGCTGGTGGTGGGTGGTGGCGGGTGGCGGCTGGTGGTGGGTGGTGGCGGGTGGCGGCTGGTGGTGGGTGGCGGGTGGCGGCGGGTGGCGGCTGGTGGTGGGTGGTGGCAGGTGGCGGCTGGTGGTGGGTGGCGGCGGGTGGCGGCTGGTGGGTGGTGGCGGGTGGCGGCTGGTGGTGGGTGGCGGCTGGTGGTGGGTGGTGGCGGGTGGCGGCTGGTGGTGGGTGGTGGGCGGCGGGTGGCGGCGGGTGGCGGCGGGTGGCGGCTGGTGGCGGCCAGCTGGGACACACCCTTCTCCACTGTAGGTCTGAGTACAACTAACCATATGTCTCTCTCACCCACCAGAACAGTGTTGCCAGCTTGCGCTCTCAAAATGTTTCCTTCAAAGATTGTATATTATCTTTGAACAACAAGTTTGATTATCAAGGAAATAATGCATATATTATTGTCACATTAATACTGTGCAATATCTTATTACATTCCTGCTAAATAATTATAATTTGAAACAGGACAAAAAATCCCACATATATATAAAAACCAACATTAGAGATCACGAGGCCTAGGCCTCGCCTGTGACCACACATCCTGCCTCCCTGGCCTGCTACACTCACACACCTCACACTCTTAACTCTCTCATAATCACTCTCACTCTCTTACTCTGTCACTCTTACTCTCTGTCACTCTTACTCTCTGTCACTCTTACTCTCTGTCACTCTTACTCTCTGTCACTCTTACTGTCACTCTTACACTCTGTCACTCCTACTCTCTGTCACTCTTTCTCTGTCACTCTTACTCTCTGTCACTCTTACTCTCTGTCACTCTTACTCTGTCACTCTTACTCTGTCACTCTTACTCTCTGTCACTCTTACTCTCTGTCACTCTTACTCTCTGTCACTCTTACTCTCTGTCACTCTTACTCTGTCACTCTTACTCTGTCACTCTTACTCTCTGTCACTCTTACTCTGTCACTCTTACTCTCTGTCACTCTTACTCTCTGTCACTCTTACTCTCTGTCACTCTTACACTCTGTCACTCTTACTCTGTCACTCTTACTCTCTGTCACTCTTACTCTCTGTCACTCTTACTCTCTGTCACTCTTACTCTCTGTCACTCTTACTCTCTGTCACTCTTACTCTCTGTCACTCTTACTCTCTGTCACTCTTACTCTGTCACTCTTACTCTCTGTCACTCTTACTCTCTGTCATTCTTACTCTCTGTCACTCTTACTCTGTCACTCTTACTCTCTGTCACTCTTACTCTCTGTCACTCTTACTCTCTGTCACTCTTACTCTCTGTCACTCTTACTCTGTCACTCTTACTCTGTCACTCTTACTCTCTGTCACTCTTACTCTGTCACTCTTACTCTCTGTCACTCTTACTCTCTGTCACTCTTACTCTCTGTCACTCTTACTCTCTGTCACTCTTACTCTCTGTCACTCTTACTCTGTCACTCTTACTCTATGTCACTCTTACTCTCTGTCACTCTTACTCTCTGTCACTCTTACTCTCTGTCACTCTTACTCTGTCATTCTTACTCACTCTCAGTCACCCTTACCCATTCATACTCACTCTCTCACTCTTACTCTCATACTCTTACTCTCAATTACTCTTACTCTCAATCACTCTTACTCCCAATCACTCCTACTCCCAATCACTCCTACTCTCAATCACTCCTACTCTCATTCTTACTCTTACTCTTACTCCCAATCACTCTTACTCTCAATCACTCTTATTCTCATTCTTACTCTCACTCTTACTCTTACTCCCAATCACTCTTACTCCCAATCACTCTTACTCTCAATCACTCTTACTCTCAATCACTCTTACTCTCAATCACTCTTACTCTCAATCACTCTTACTCTCATTCTTACTCTTACTCACTCTTACTCTCAATCACTCTTATTCTCATTCTTACTCCTACTCTCACTCTAACTCCTACTCCCAATCACTCTTACTCCCAATCACTCTTACTCTCAATCACTCTTACTCCCAATCACTCTTACTCTCAATCACTCTTACTCTCAATCACTCTTACTCTCAATCACTCTTACTCTCAATCACTCTTACTCTCACTAACTCTCAATCACTCTTACTCTCACTCTAACTCTCAATCACTCTTACTCTCATACTCACCCTTACTCTCAATCACTTTACTCTCACTCTTACTCATTCTGTCACTCTTACTCACTCTGTCACTCTTACTCACTCTCAGTCACTCTTACTTATACTCACTCTTACTCACACTTACACACTCTCTGGCACTCTCACTCACCTTCATTCACTCTTACTCACTCTTACCCACTCTCGCTCACTCTTACTCACTCTAGTTAATAAGAACACGCCAATATAAGACAACAAAACGTTTTCAGATTCGTTCTCACCACTTTCCAGCAACTTTTAAAATTTATATAAATTATCTTAGGGAATAATACATAAATTATATATTTAAACATGATATTAGTGTTTAGTGGAATGCATAAGGAGTCAAATTGTGTTAAAAAGAGCGATTTTTAGAAAATTTGGAAAACTACTTTTTTCTGTTCATATTATAACTAAATGGATTTTAAAGGTTTCACTCAGCCAATATATATCATTCACAATTTATTAATGAATTTTACAAAAAAACACCATAAATTTTATATTTAAACATGTAAAAACTATTTGTTTTACATTTGGAAGAAAATAATTGTAGAAAAACAATTTATAATTAAACCTTTGTGTTTGGATTTTTTGAGTAAAAGTTTCTCAAAGGCTCTCCTGCACCATTCTCAATGCAAATCATTCCCACACCTATGGGAAGAGATAGGCGAACGTTGTGTAGATGATTTGTGTTTGCTGGGTCTTGACCTCCTCTCTCGTAATTTCGAACCCTTCCATGGCCGCCTGGTTTACTTCCCTTTCTCCTAGCGCAGTGACCTCACCTTGTTCTGTTGTGAAGACCTCCTGAAACCTGTTGTTTCCCAACAAAAATCCCAGCCTTTTCTTACCAGCAGAGCTACACCACCCCCTCCTCTTCCTTCCCTCTCTTTCCTCATAACATAATCTTCCTGTGGGAACACTGCGTTTGTTATCGTTTTCGTTAGCTTTGTTTCTGTGAGGGCTATTATGTCTGGGTTTTCCTTTAATACCCGTTCTCCAAGCTCATTTGCTTTATTTGTAATTCCATCTATGTTAGTGTACATTACTTTGAGGCTCACTTTCTTCTGTCCCTTCTCAAATCGCCTCCTTGGTGAGTGTTCTGCTGGTGGGGGAAGCTGTTCCATGGGTGTGAGGACCTGTGAGGTGGATAACAGGGTCTCAGAGGATACTGGGATGAGGGGTGGGGGATCCAGTGAAGGGGGAGGGACAGGGAGGGGATGGGGTGAAAGGGGAGGGAGGACAGGTCAGTAGTTTCAAAGCGTTATATGACAAAGAGTGCTGGGAAGACGGGACACCACGAGTGTAGCTCTCATCCTGTAACTACACTTAGGTAATTACACACACACACACACACACACACACACACACACACACACACACACACTAACCCCTGTCCCCTGAAGCCCATATGAAGAGGATAACATCAGCGGCATAAGCCAGGCTGGCCAACATAAGAACGACCTTTAGAAACTTGTGTAAGGAATCCTTCAGAACTTTGTACACCACATATGTCCGAGCAATCCCCGAGTATGCGGCTCCAACATGGAGTTCATATCTAATCAAGCATAAGACTAAGCTGGAAAAGGTTCAAAGGTTTGCCACCAGACTAGTTCCCGAATTGAGCGGGTATGAGCTCTGAGGAGAGATTACGGGAATTAAACCTCACGTCACTGGGAGAGAGAGGAGTTAGGGGGGACAAGATCTCCACATACAAGATTCTCAGAATTGATAGGGTGGATAAAGACAAACTATTTAACACAAGGGGCACACGCACTAGGGGACACAGGTGGAAGTTGAGTGCCCAAATGAGCTATAGAGATATTAGAAAGATTTTTTTAGTGTCAGAGTAGTTGACAAATGGAATGCATTAGGCAGTGATGTGGTGGAGGCTGACTCCATACACAGTTTCAAGTGTAGAGCTCAACCCCTGCAAGCACAACTAGGTAAGTACTCTCTCTCTCACACACACACACACCCATACACACTCACATATATTATGGCCGGTGGCTGAGTGGACAGCACGCTTTTCACGTAATCCTGGGTTCGATTCCCGGTGCCGGCGAGAAACAATGGACAGAGTTTCTTTCCCCCTGATACACCTGTTACCAAGCAGGAAATAGGTACCTGGAAGTTAGACAGTTGTTACGAGCTGCATCCTGGGTGTGTAACAGTTGACTGATTGACAGGTGAGAGGCGGGCCGTTCCCCGCAAGCACGACTAGGTGACTACACACATTCATGTGTTCACATATTCACTGGACCAAAGTGTCAGAGCTCAACCCCCACAAGCACAGCTAGGTAAGTATATTTAATTGACTAAAATTAACGCATGTTTTACGTTGAAAAGACGTCTTTATATAAATAGTTACAGGTGTCACCTTTCTGTGACTAAATAAAAACGTTAAAAAAGTGTGTGTTTCCTGGTAATTTATTGGTCACATTAAAAAATACATTCTAGGCTTCGTTTTTATTTTGAGATTTCACGAGTTTCTCCAACAATATACAAGTTTGTGTAAAATATGGAAATATGAATATATCTCTTTATCTCTCTTAATATCATTCCAATCGTTTTTTTAAAGATTTTCGTAGATGCATGCAATATTACATGAAGGAGTTGGTGTTTTGTGAAAGCTATTGAGCACATTAAAAATTATATTCTAGGGTTCATTAGTATTTTGAGATTTTACGAGTTTCTTTAACAAAATACAAGATCATGAAAATTTGTAAATGTGAATATATCTCCTTACCTCTTAACATCGCTTCAGTCACGTTTGAAACCAAATCAAACATGCTTTCAACAGTACAAGAAGGAGTTTGAGGCTTGGGAAAGCTATTGAGCACATTAAAAATTATATTGTAGGGTCCGTTTTCCATATGAGAATTCAGGATTTTCTCTAACACTATACTAGAGCGTATAAAATTTCAAAGATGTGACTATTGGCTCCAGTCACGTTTTTAAAGATTTTCAAAGATGCCAGCAACAACACAAGAAGTATTTCGAATCTTTGGAAAGCTACTGAGCACAATAAAAATTATACTGTTGGTCCGTTTTCGTTTTGAGATTTCAAGATTTTCTCTATCAAAATCATAGACCAATATAAATTATTGAATATATGAATGTATCCTTTTACCTCTCTTAATATGACTCCAATTGCAATTTTTATTATTTCCATAGTTGGACGCAACATTACAAGGTGTTTATGTCTTAAGAAAGGTAATGACCACATTCAAAATACTTTTGTATGGAAATTTTATATTTTAAGATTTCATGAGTTTATCTAAATACAAGATTGTTATATAATATGGAAGGTGTCACTATATCTCTTTTCCTCCCTTAATAAGGCTCCAAATGCGTTTTTAAAGCTTTTTATGAATGCACGCAACATTACAAGAAGGATTTGGTGTTATGAGAATGATATTGAGCATATTAAAAACTATTTTATAGGGATCCTTTGTAATGTGAGAGTTATCCAGTTTCCCTAACAAAATACAAGATCGTGTAAAATATGGATATGTGAATATATGTCTTTACCTCTCTTGATATGGCTTCAATTTTACTTTTCGAAATTTTGAGTTATGCACGTGACATTACAAAGAGTTGAAGTTTCGGGAAAGTTATTGAGCTGATTAAAATTTATATTGTGTGGTCGGTTTTTGTATTTATTATTTCTTGATTTTCTCTAAAAAGTGCATGATCGTCATAAATTATGGAAGTAAGATTATATCTCTTAACATCTCTTGTTATGGCCCCAATCCCGTTTTTAAAGATGTTCCCAGATACACACAACAGTCCAAGAAGGAGTTGGGATCGTGGGAAAGCAATTGAGCACATTAAAATTGATATTGTATGGTCTGTTTTTGTTTTGAGATTTCATGAGTTTCTCTAACAAAATAAGGGATCGTAATTATATATGAAGGACGTATTTATATCTCTTTACCTCTCTTAAAATGGTTTCAATAGTTGTTTTTTAAGATTTTCATAATTAAACACAGCTTTACAAAAAGTAGTTGGTGTCATGGGAAAATTAATGGGCACATTAAAAAATCTTTTGTAGGATTAGTTTTCGCTTTGAGATATCATGAGTTTTTCTTACAAAATAAACGATTTTTATAAAATATGGAAGATGTGACTATATATCTTTACCTCTCTAAATATGGCTCCAAACGCATTTTTAATATTTTTGATAAAAACGTGTAACATTACGAGAAGGATTTAGTGATACGGGAAATCTATTGAGCACATTACAAATTTCGTTTTACGTTCCGTTTATATTTTCAGATTTCACAACTTATTCTAACAATATACAAGATCGTGTAACATATGGAAATATATATATAAATCTTTACCCTCTTAATATAGCTCCAATCGCGTTTTTTTAAATTTTCATAGATGCATGCAACATTACAAGGAGTTGGTGTTTTGGGAATGCTGTTGAGCACAAAAAAATAGTATTTGCTAGGAATCGTTTATATTTTGAGATTTCATATTTTTCTCTAACAATATACAAGATCCTTATAAAATATGGAAGATGTTATTATATCTCTTCAGCTCTGTTAACATGACTTCAATCACGCTCTTAAAGGATTCAAAGATGCCTGCAGCATTACAAGAAGTAGTTGGAGTCTTCCGAAGGCTAATGAGCACATTAAAAATTATGTTGTATGGTCCTTTTGCGTTTGGAGATTTCATGAGTTTCTCTAACAAAATACTAGATCTTTATAAAATATGAAGGATAAGTATATATCTCTTTACCTTTCTTTTTATGGCTCCAATTGCGTTTAATGAAGATTTTGAAGATTCGAACCCTTCACACTCCAGAAGGGTTCGAATCCATCTGGGGTGTTGAGTTTTCAGTTGCATATTGGCTTGGGGACCATTCAAGACTTTTTGCCTATATATATATATATATATATATATATATATATATATATATATATATATATATATATATATATATATATATATATATATATATATATATATATATATATATATATATATAACTGAAAACTCACACCCCAGAAGTGACTCGAACCCATACTCCCAGATGCCACGCAACTGGTATGTACAAGACGCCTTAATCCACTTGACCATCACGACCGGACAAAATGAGGTGATAGCCGAGGCTATTTGAACCACCCCACCGCCGGCACTCGGATAGTAATCTTGGGCATAGCATTTTACTAGTAAAATGCTATGCCCAAGATTACTATCCGAGTGCCGGCGGTGGGGTGGTTCAAATAGCCTCGGCTATCACCTCATTTTGTCCGGTCGTGATGGTCAAGTGGATTAAGGCGTCTTGTACATACCAGTTGCGTGGCATCTGGGAGTATGGGTTCGAGTCACTTCTGGGGTGTGAGTTTTCAGTTGCATATTGTCCTGGGGACCATTCAGGCTTGTTCGCATATATATATATATATATATATATATATATATATATATATATATATATATATATATATATATATATATATATATATATATCTACATTTGAGTGAGGTGGAAGGGGTGATGTGGCATTAACACAAGACAGAACAAGATGTGGCATTAATAGGGTATTAATTTCATCAACACAAGACAGAACAAGAGGTGATATTAATAGGGTATTAATTTCATCAACACAAGACAGAACACGAAACAATGGATATTGAATAGAAGTGTTGACCAGACCACACACTAGAAATTGAAGGGACGACGACGTTTCGGTCCGTCCTGGACCATTCTCAAGTCAATCATCGACTTGAGAATGGTCCAGGACGGACCGAAACGTCGTCGTCCCTTCAATTTCTAGTGTGTGGTCTGGTCAACATACTTCAGCCACGTTATTGTGACTCATCGCCTGCATAGAAGTGTTTGTAGAAAGCCTATTGGTCCATATTTCTTGATGTTTCTATATTGGAGCGGAGTCTTGAGGTGGGTAGAATATAGTTGTGCAATAATTGGCTGTTGATTGCTGGTGTTGACTTCTTGATGTGTAGTGCCTCGCAAACGTCAAGCCGCCTGCTATCGCTGTATCTATCGATGATTTCTGTGTTGTTTAAAAACAACACAGAAATCATCGATTTCACAAACACTTCTATTCAATATCCATTGTTTCGTGTTCTGTCTTGTGTTGATGAAATTAATACCCTATTAATATCACCTCTTGTTCTGTCTTGTGTTGATGAAATTAATACCCTATTAATGCCACATATATATATATATATATATATATATATATATATATATATATATATATATATATATATATATATATATATATATATATATATATATATATATATATATACAAAAGACCAGAGAGCAAAATGTTTCTTGTTCCAGCGCCTCAGTGTTGCGATTCAGAGGGGAAATGCCTGTTGCGTCTTGGGCACTAGTCCAACTTCAGAGGAATTCGAAGAAGTGTTTGACTTGCAACAATGATCGAACCCGTCTGTGACATTCATCAATGTTTCCCATTGTTGTGTTTTTCAAGAGATCCATAACCTTTAAGCACCTTTTTGCATTATTATTTTTGTATCAACCCATGTATATCTTGTAACCATCGAATGCATAATAAAGCACAAAAAATAAAAAAAGGAAGGGGGTGGTAGGAGAAAAGCACACAGAAACTGTATTGGAGGGGATCTAAACATTCCCTCTAATGCGTTATGCGTGGTTTCCTCCGAGGCTATGGGTCCCCCTTCTTCCAGCTAGAGGTGGTACTCCCTTCCTATATATATATATATATATATATATATATATATATATATATATATATATATATATATATATATATATATATATATATATATATATATATATATATATATATATATATATAACTGAAAGCTCACGCAAACTCATTCAGTTATATATATAACTGAAAACTCACAAAACTTTTCAAACAAAGTTTTCAAAAACAAAGTTGTATATAGTAATGGGGACCATTCAGGCTTGTTTGCATATATATATATATATATATATATATATATATATATATATATATATATATATATATATATATATATATATATATATATATATATATATATATATATATATATATATATATATATATATATATATATATATATATATATATATATTTACATATATATATATATATATATATATATATATATATATATATATATATATATATATATAAATATATAACTGAAAACTCATATATATAAATATATATATATATGTAGGTTAAAATTATATTACAAATCAACCATGCACAGTGAACATATAAAAGAGGAAAGAATAATGAAAGAAATAATCCGTAAAGGAGTAAAAAGCATTACTCCTAACCAAAACATAAACCTGATAATATTCTACAAAACCAAGAAGACTTCCGAACTCCTTATCAAAAACAGCCCGAAGCCGACGGAGAACCCTCTACAGCAGTCAAGCGTTGTATACATGTACACTTGCCCCCACGAAGGATGTAACCTTCAATGTAAGTACATAGGTATGACGTCGACCAAGCTGACGAGGCGTTTGACATGCCATCTTCAATCTGGTGCCCCTAGGAATCACATGAGAGAAGCCCATGACATTACTCTAACAAGAGAAATGTTGAACAAGAATACCTGCATAATAGACAAAACCCAAGATGCGAGAAGATTACAAATTCTTGAGGCAATTCACATAAGAATAGAGCGACCTACCATGAACACCCAAATCACGGAACTATTTACTCTACACACCATGAGAGTAAGGACAAGACAAGAACATATCGATGCCAACACAGAAGACAATGTCCAACATAATTGGCCAATTACACTGGATTAATCTTTGTGTTTAGATAGGAGCTGCCTCGTATGGGCCAATAAGCCTTCTGCAGCCTCTATGTTTCACCTAACATTTATCCCTTATGTATCCCCCCATGTTTTCACCTTTATTGTATTATCACCTGACCCAGTGCCGCTATAAAATCAACTAGTGTTGTAAGATCTGTTCACTTGAGAATGAACCATGGAGGTTCGAAACGTTGTGCAAATTATATAAATAAGTGTAATACACTCTATAGTAAATCACTTCTTTTCTTCACCTTAAAAGTACGAAAATGAGTTTTGGAGAACTCCTATTTCAATTAAGCCCTGATGCTAAGAAAATAGTTAGAGGGAAAGAAGCCCTAAACCAGAAAATAATAAATACAGAATATGCGGTCATACTCAATGAAACATATATATATATATATATATATATATATATATATATATATATATATATATATATATATATATATATATATATATTATTAAATATGACCGAAAAAGTAAGATTAATAATTCTAACACGAATTTTCTCAATCATTCGTACATTACGCTTCACTGTTGGAGGTAAATCAAAAATCACTTCTCCAAAATTCATTTTTATTTCTAGTCTGACGCGACACGGGCGCATTTCGTAAAACTTATTACATTTTCAAAGACTTCACAAATACACAACTGATTAGAACTTACGTCTCTCTGATATTATATCTACTTTTGAGTGAGGTGGGAAGGGTGATGTGGCATTAACACAAGACAGAACAAGAGGGGATATTAATAGGGTATTAAAAGTATCAACACAAGACAGAACAGAAACAATGGGTATTGAATAGAAGTGTTTGTAGAAAGCCTATTGGTCCATATTTCTTGATGCTTCTATATTGGAGCGGAGTCTTGAGGTGGGTAGAATATAGTTGTGCAATAATTGGCTGTTGATTGCTGGTGTTGACTTCTTGATGTGTAGTGCCTCGCAAACGTCAAGCCGCCTGCTATCGCTGTATCTATCGATGATTTCTGTGTTGTTTACTAGGATTTCTCTGGCGATGGTTTGGTTATGGGAAGAGATTATATGTTCCTTAATGGAGCCCTGTTGCTTATGCATCGTTAAACGCCTAGAAAGAGATGTTGTTGTCTTGCCTATATACTGGTTTTTTTGGAGCTTACAGTCCCCAAGTGGGCATTTGAAGGCATAGACGACGTTAGTCTCTTTTAAAGCGTTCTGTTTTGTGTCTGGAGAGTTTCTCATGAGTAGGCTGGCCGTTTTTCTGGTTTTATAGTAAATCGTCAGTTGTATCCTCTGATTTTTGTCTGTAGGGATAACGTTTCTATTAACAATATCTTTCAGGACCCTTTCCTCCGTTTTATGAGCTGTGGAAAAGAAGTTCCTGTAAAATAGTCTAATAGGGGGTATAGGTGTTGTGTTAGTTGTCTCTTCAGAGGTTGCATGGCTTTTCACTTTCCTTCTTATGATGTCCTCGATGAAACCATTGGAGAAGCCGTTATTGACTAGGACCTGCCTTACCCTACAGAGTTCTTCGTCGACTTGCTTCCATTCTGAGCTGTGGCTGAGAGCACGGTCGACGTATGCGTTAACAACACTCCTCTTGTACCTGTCGGGGCAGTCACTGTTGGCATTTAGGCACATTCCTATGTTTGTTTCCTTAGTGTAGACTGCAGTGTGGAAACCTCCGCCCTTTTCCATGACTGTTACATCTAGAAAAGGCAGCTTCCCATCCTTTTCCGTCTCGTAAGTGAAACGCAGCACGGAACTCTGCTCAAATGCCTCCTTCAGCTCCTGCAGATGTCTGACATCAGGTACCTGTGTAAAAATGTCGTCAACATACCTGCAGTATATGGCCGGTTTCAAGTTCATGTCGACTAAGACTTTTTGCTCGATGGTACCCATGTAGAAGTTTGCAAACAGGACACCTAGGGGAGAACCCATGGCGACCCCATCTACTTGCTTATACATGTGCCCATCCGGGCTCAAGAAGGGTGCCTCTTTAGTACAAGCTTGGAGTAGTTTCCTCAGAATACTTTCTGGCATGTCAAGAGGAGTACAGGCTGGATCACGATACACTCTGTCGGCTATCATTCCGATTGTCTCGTCCACAGGTACGTTGGTAAACAGCGATTCTACGTCCAACGAGGCTCTTATCCCTGTGGCCCGTGTGCCCCGCAGTGAGTCCACAAATTCCTTTGGAGACTTCAGGCTGAAGGCGCAAGGAACATAAGGAGTCAGCAGGCCGTTGAGTCGCTTCGCCAGTCTGTACGTGGGTGTGGGTATCTGGCTAATGATTGGCCGAAGTGGGTTTCCAGGCTTGTGCGTCTTGACATTTCCATACGCATATCCAGGTTTATATTCCCCAACGATCTTTGGCAGGTGGAGTCCGGATTTCTTGGCGTTCACAGTTTCGATCAGTTTGTTGACCTTTGCTTTTAATTCGGCTGTAGTGTCCTTCGTTACCCTTTGGAACTTAGTTTGGTCAGAGAGTATGATGTTCATTTTCGCCAGATATTCGTCTTTTTTAAGAATGACATATATTGGCGACTTGTCACCTCTCCTGACAACTATCTCCTTGTTCTCACGAAGGCTTTTAGCTGCCGCTTTAAGCTCGGGGGACAGTATGGTGCTTCTGTAGTTGCCTCGATTCTTTCCTCCTTCTGCAATAAGTTCTGCTTGTAAGGTATCTTTGGTAGTGACCTTCTTTTGTGTCTCGAGGTCGAATATGTCGTCCAACAGAATTTCCAACTCTACTTTCCGGGCCATTTCACTCGGTCTGGACATAACATGACAGTTTATGCCCAGATTTAGGAGAGTGACTTGGTCCTCAGTGAGGTTAATTCCTGCAAGGTTCAGGAAGGCTCTTGGTCGTGGAATTGCCATAGGTCCTCCATATAATGTTGTTAGTTTCTTGATAATCCTTGTTTCAGTGCTGAGGTGATGTTGGTCTGTGAGGATGTCGAGGTGTTGTTCAATGCGGGTACGGATACTATGGTCGATGTTGCTATTTCTCCACTCGTTTGTAGCATGAAGTAGTTGCGTTTTGTTGTCTTTGATTTCATTCTCTGCCTTGTTAAGGGCTCCATTAAGTAACATATAATCTCTTCCCATAACCAAACCATCGCCAGAGAAATCCTAGTAAACAACACAGAAATCATCGATAGATACAGCGATAGCAGGCGGCTTGACGTTTGCGAGGCACTACACATCAAGAAGTCAACACCAGCAATCAACAGCCAATTATTGCACAACTATATTCTACCCACCTCAAGACTCCGCTCCAATATAGAAGCATCAAGAAATATGGACCAATAGGCTTTCTACAAACACTTCTATTCAATACCCATTGTTTCTGTTCTGTCTTGTGTTGATACTTTTAATACCCTATTAATATCCCCTCCTGTTCTGTCTTGTGTTAATGCCACATCACCCTTCCCACCTCACTCAAAAGTAGATATAATATCAGAGAGACGTAAGTTCTAATCAGTTGTGTATTTGTGAAGTCTTTGAAAATGTAATAAGTTTTACGAAACGCGCCCGTGTCGCGTCAGACTAGAAATAAAAATGAATTTTGGAGAAGTGATTTTTGATTTACCTCCAACAGTGAAGCGTAATGTACGAAAGATTGAGAAAATTCGTGTTAGAATTATTAATCTTACTTTTTGGGTCATATTTAATAATATATGTCTACAGGAAAGACTGCTACCAAAATATACTAATATATATATATATATATATATATATATATATATATATATATATATATATATATATATATATATATATATATATATATATATATATATATATATATATATATATATATATATATATATATGTCGTACCTAGCAGCCAGAACTCACTTCTCAGCCTACTATGCAAGGCCCGATTTGCCTAATAAGCCAAGTTTTCATGAATTAATGTTTTTTCGACGACCTAACCTACCTAACCTACCTTTTTCGGTTGCCTAACCCAACCTAACCTATAAAAATAGGTTAGGTTAGGTTAGGTAGGGTTGGTTAGGTTCGGTCATATATCTACATTAATTTTAACTACAATAAAACAAAATTGACCTCATACATAATGAAATGGGTAGCTTTATCATTTCATAAGAAAAAAATTAGAGAAAATATATTAATTCAGGAAAACTTGGCATATTAGGCAAATTGGGCCTTGCATAGTAGGCTGAGAAGTGCGTTCTGGCTACTAGGTACGACATATATATATATATATATATATATATATATATATATATATATATATATATATATATATATATATATATATATATATATATATATATATATATATATATATTGTTATGATCCCAGGTAGCCGAAAAACGAGTCTCCCCTTTGAGAATTATTCTATCAAGCCTGGCCTAACCAGAAGGTCTAAGAAATATAGAGGCGATAACACATGAAAAATAGTATGTTGGTTTCAATGGACAGTTTAAGATTATGGGCAATGAAGAAGAAAACAGATAAATGACTGGCTAGGAGATGTGGACATTTTGCTGGAGGCGTGAGGCTCGCTTCTGGAGGGGCTTTGACCTCACTTGAGTGCCAGACATCGCAGGGGAAAGCCGCGCTCCGTTGAGCTCCCGTCAGAAGGGAACCCCTAGTGATATATCTCGAAGAGAAGAGAAGTGTGCAGACGTACCAGCTGTGGAATCGAGCTGGGGACGTGTGGTCTCAAGTCGTGGGCGACGAGAAGAATATTAAACCGCCCAGAGGCATTATTGTGGGCCGTGGAAGCGCCCTGACAAGCTTCGTCAGAGGAAGGAGCGCCCTCGACCAGACAATCTGTGGTAAGCACGATATACGCCAGTTCATAGTGATTGCTTGTAGTTGGTCGTGTGCCCAGCGACAGTAGCAATGTTTATTGATAAGTTAGACATGTTTTAATAAGGCAGAAAGCCTAAAATAAGAGAGTGGAGAGGGAGGAACACGGAGCGACGTCCGTTCCTTCTGAACGCTGGCAGGTGAGGACGGTGAAGGCCCCTCCCTGAGTGAGTGAGGCGGAGTGAGTGAGGACCGCCGCCGGGCGAGGTGGAGTATGGACCCGCCCAAAACGGGGGAGTCCACTCTCACTGTGTGTAGAGGACAGATAGAGGTTTGAGGCAAGCATATTGTGTGGTTATTTTTGTTTATGTGTTAAAGGGGAACATTTTATTGGAGTGTCGATGGGTTGCAGGTTTGTCTTTGGGGAAGAAGTTGCTGAGAACTTCGAAGGCAGCACAGATGAAGTAGTTGATGAGACTCCAAGGTAGTGGAGGCGAGGACCTCGAGCTGTGAGAAGCAGTGTAGAGGAGTGTCACGTGTTTCTGTAGAGGTGGAGAAGCACCATAGTTGCTCGAGGATACTTCATGGTGTAGCAGCCAAGAGAGCTGTGGAGGAACCTAGCAGAAGGGTGAAGCACCGTAGTTGCTCAAGGAAACTTCATGATAGCAGCCTGGAGGAGCTGCAGAGGATCCTGGTAGTGAAGCCCGGAAGAACCTAAAGATATTAGGGTAGTGAACTTCCAGAGGTGCAAGGGAAGTTCTGGTGGATTACTTGTAGGGAGTTGATAGTGTTTGGTTGTCATTAGCGTGCAATACGCAGTGAGAGGTGAGTGATTGTTTGCATTCTTATGTCAAGGAGTGTTTTATACTGAAGTTTAGAGTTACAGACGTAGGCTGGATTACCTACAGATGTACGTGTTCTAGGACTGATAGAGTGATCGATTGATCATTGTTGTGTATCAATGAACATTTATACTGATATATGTTATTGCATTCACATGCTGATTTTCTTTGTACACATTTATAGATACATATATATATAATCTCTACCTGATGGTGCAACAGTGTATGTAGACTTGATCTACTTGAGGAGCTTGATAATATCAGGTGGTGAATTAGAAGATAGGATACCACTTGGTAAACTGATAATAGAGTTCTGATGGTGTTGGAGTGCAATCTGATTGTAATATTATAGAGTATAGGATTCATTATTATTATATATGTGTATGTATCGTGTATGTGCTCTGTCCAGTAAATGTATCCCAATTTGCTGGTGTTTGCCCTTGTCCTAGTGAGGCTTCCCAGGAGGTAGTAAAGAAGGAGAGAGAGAGAGAAAGAACCAAGAACCACTGCTGTGGACAGGGTAGGAGGTAATACTAGTAAGTCATAGGGGATTGAGGAGATCATATCTCATAAGGAGAGAGTGGGGAGTCACAGCGGCTCGAGTGGGTGTGTGCACGTGACAACGAGGCTAAGTGTTGGAGCCGCATCCCCTAAACGTGTGATGTTGAGCCCCTCTCCAAGAGCCAGAAGCGCCAAGGGTGATCTCCTAGTGAGGTATAAGCACTCTACCGAGTTGTGGGTTGGGTTGTCCGTACAGAAGGATCAACGACGACAACACCACCAACACACAATCTATAATAATAATATATATATATATATATATTATATATATATATATAATATATATATATATATATATATATATATATATATATATATATATATATATATTTATATATATATATATATATATATAAATATATATATATATATATATATATATATATATATATATATATATATATAAATATATATATATTGACGAAAAACGCAGACTAACCTCACACTTAACTGGTGCCCTCGGGAAGTGGAGATGTTTGAGATGTATATATATCTCGAAGTCTCTACTTTTGTAGGGTCTGATGGTGTAGTGGGTTAAAGCGTACTAGTTATGGCAGCTACTGGAAGGTAGTTGTGCTTTCTGGGTTCGAGTCTCACTGGTGGGTGTTGTCCAGAGATTGTTAATCTTCACTTGTGGTTTAAGCAAGTATAGGCTTATAGCATGGACACGAGTTCTCTCACATTGACAGTAGCTTGACGAAAAACGCAGACTAACCTCACACTTATCTGGTGCCTTCGGGAAGTGGAGATGTTTGAGATGTATATATATCTCGAAGTCTCTACTTCTTTTGTAGGGTCTGATGGTGTAGTGGGTTAAAGCGTAATAGTTATGGCAGCTACTGGAAGGTAGTTGTGCTTTCTGGGTTCGAGTCTCTCTGGTGGGTGTTGTCCAAAGATTGTTAATCTTCACTTGTGGTTTAAGCAAGTATAGGCTTATAGCATGGACACGAGTTCTCTCACATTGACAGTGGCTTGACGAAAAACGCAGACTAACCTCACACTTAACTGGTGCCCTCGGGAAGTGGAGATGTTTGAGATGTATATATATCTCGAAGTCTCTACTTTTGTAGGGTCTGATGGTGTAGTGGGTTAAAGCGTACTAGTTATGGCAGCTACTGGAAGGTAGTTGTGCTTTCTGGGTTCGAGTCTCACTGGTGGGTGTTGTCCAGAGATTGTTAATCTTCACTTGTGGTTTAAGCAAGTATAGGCTTATAGCATGGACACGAGTTCTCTCACATTGACAGTAGCTTGACGAAAAACGCAGACTAACCTCACACTTATCTGGTGCCTTCGGGAAGTGGAGATGTTTGAGATGTATATATATCTCGAAGTCTCTACTTCTTTTGTAGGGTCTGATGGTGTAGTGGGTTAAAGCGTAATAGTTATGGCAGCTACTGGAAGGTAGTTGTGCTTTCTGGGTTCGAGTCTCTCTGGTGGGTGTTGTCCAAAGATTGTTAATCTTCACTTGTGGTTTAAGCAAGTATAGGCTTATAGCATGGACACGAGTTCTCTCACATTGACAGTGGCTTGACGAAAAACGCAGACTAACCTCACACTTATCTGGTGCCCTCGGGAAGTGGAGATGTTTGAGATGTATATATATCTCGAAGTCTCTACTTCTTTTGTAGGGTCTGATGGTGTAGTGGGTTAAAGCGTACTAGTTATGGCAGCTACTGGAAGGTAGTTGTGCTTTCTGGGTTCGAGTCTCACTGGTGGGTGTTGTCCAAAGATTGTTAATCTTCACTTGTGGTTTAAGCAAGTATAGGCTTATAGCATGGACACGAGTTCTCTCACATTGACAGTGGCTTGACGAAAAACGCAGACTAACCTCACACTTATCTGGTGCACTTGGGAAGTGGAGATGTTTGAGATGAATATATATCTCGAAGTCTCTACGTCTTTTGTAGGGTCTGATGGTGTAGTGGGTTAAAGCGTACTAGTTATGGCAGCTACTGGAAGGTAGTTGTGCTTTCTGGGTTCGAGTCTCACTGGTGGGTGTTGTCCAAAGATTGTTAATCTTCACTTGTGGTTTAAGCAAGTATAGGCTTATAGCATGGACACGAGTTCTCTCACATTGACAGTGGCTTGACGAAAAACGCAGACTAACCTCACACTTAACTGGTGCCCTCGGGAAGTGGAGATGTTTGAGATGTATATATATCTCGAAGTCTCTACTTCTTTTGTAGGGTCTGATGGTGTAGTGGGTTAAAGAGTACTAGTTATGGCAGCTACTGGAAGGTAGTTGTGCTTTCTGGGTTCGAGTCTCACTGGTGGGTGTTGTCCAAAGATTGTTAATCTTCACTTGTGGTTTAAGCAAGTATAGGCTTATAGCATGGACACGAGTTCTCTCACATTGACAGTGGCTTGACGAAAAACGCAGACTAACCTCACACTTATCTGGTGCCCTCGGGAAGTGGAGATGTTTGAGATGTATATATATCTCGAAGTCTCTACTTCTTTTGTAGGGTCTGATGGTGTAGTGGGTTAAAGCGTACTAGATATGGCAGCTACTGGAAGGTAGTTGTGCTTTCTGGGTTCGAGTCTCACTGGTGGGTGTTGTCCAAAGATTGTTAATCTTCACTTGTGGTTTAAGCAAGTATAGGCTTATAGCATGGACACGAGTTCTCTCACATTGACTGTGGCTTGACGAAAAACGCAGACTAACCTCACACTTATATGGTGCCCTCGGGAAGTGGAGATGTTTGAGATGTATATATATCTCGAAGTCTCTACTTCTTTTGTAGGGTCTGATGGTGTAGTGGGTTAAAGCGTGCTAGTTATGGCAGCTACTGGAAGGTAGTTGTGATTTCTGGGTTCGAGTCTCACTGGTGGGTGTTGTCCAAAGATTGTTAATCTTCACTTGTGGTTTAAGCAAGTATAGGCTTATAGCATGGACACGAGTTCTCTTACATTGACAGTGGCTTGACGAAAAACGCAGACTAACCTCACACTTAACTGGTGCCCTCGGAAAGTGGAGATGTTTGAGATGTATATATATCTCGAAGTCTCTACTTCTTTTGTAGGGTCTGATGGTGTAGTGGGTTAAAGCGTACTAGTTATGGCAGCTACTGGAAGGTAGTTGTGCTTTCTGGGTTCGAGTCTCACTGGTGGGTGTTGTCCAAAGATTGTTAATCTTCACTTGTGGTTTAAGCAAGTATAGGCTTATAGCATGGACACGAGTTCTCTCACATTGACAGTGGCTTGACGAAAAACGCAGACTAACCTCACACTTATCTGGTGCCTTCGGGAAGTGGAGATGTTTGAGATGTATATATATCTCGAAGTCTCTACTTCTTTTGTAGGGTCTGATGGTGTAGTGGGTTAAAGCGTACTAGTTATGGCAGCTACTGGAAGGTAGTTGTGCTTTCTGGGTTCGAGTCTCACTGGTGGGTGTTGTCCAAAGATTGTTAATCTTCACTTGTGGTTTAAGCAAGTATAGGCTTATAGCATGGACACGAGTTCTCTCACATTGACAGTGGCTTGACGAAAAACGCAGACTAACCTCACACTTATCTGGTGCCCTCGGGAAGTGGAGATGTTTGAGATGTATATATATCTCGAAGTCTCTACTTCTTTTGTAGGGTCTGATGGTGTAGTGGGTTAAAGGGTACTAGTTATGGCAGCTACTGGAAGGTAGTTGTGCTTTCTGGGTTCGAGTCTCACTGGTGGGTGTTGTCCAAAGATTGTTAATCTTCACTTGTGGTTTAAGCAAGTATAGGCTTATAGCATGGACACGAGTTCTCTCACATTGACAGTGGCTTGACGAAAAACGCAGACTAACCTCACACTTATCTGGAGCCCTCGGGATGTGGAGATGTTTGAGAAGTATATATATCTCGAAGTCTCTACTTCTTTTGTAGGGTCTGATGGTGTAGTGGGTTAAAGCGTACTAGTTATGGCAGCTACTGGAAGGTAGTTGTGCTTTCTGGGTTCGAGTCTCACTGGTGGGTGTTGTCCAAAGATTGTTAATCTTCACTTGTTGTTTAAGCAAGTATAGGCTTATAGCATGGACACGAGTTCTCTCACATTGACAGTGGCTTGACGAAAAACGCAGACTAACCTCACACTTATCTGGTGCCCTCGGGAAGTGGAGATGTTTGAGATGTATATATATCTCGAAGTCTCTACTTCTTTTGTAGGGTCTGATGGTGTAGTGGGTTAAAGCGTACTAGTTATGGCAGCTACTGGAAGGTAGTTGTGCTTTCTGGGTTCGAGTCTCACTGGTGGGTGTTGTCCAAAGATTGTTAATCTTCACTTGTGGTTTAAGCAAGTATAGGCTTATAGCATGGACACGAGTTCTCTTACATTGACAGTGGCTTGACGAAAAATGCAGACTAACCTCACACTTAACTGGTGCCCTCGGGAAGTGGAGATGTTTGAGATGTATATATATCTCGAAGTCTCTACTTCTTTTGTAGGGTCTGATGGTGTAGTGGGTTAAAGCGTACTAGATATGGCAGCTACTGGAAGGTAGTTGTGCTTTCTGGGTTCGAGTCTCACTGGTGGGTGTTGTCCAAAGATTGTTAATCTTCACTTGTGGTTTAAGCAAGTATAGGCTTATAGCATGGACACGAGTTCTCTCACATTGACTGTGGCTTGACGAAAAACGCAGACTAACCTCACACTTATATGGTGCCCTCGGGAAGTGGAGATGTTTGAGATGTATATATATCTCGAAGTCTCTACTTCTTTTGTAGGGTCTGATGGTGTAGTGGGTTAAAGCGTGCTAGTTATGGCAGCTACTGGAAGGTAGTTGTGATTTCTGGGTTCGAGTCTCACTGGTGGGTGTTGTCCAAAGATTGTTAATCTTCACTTGTGGTTTAAGCAAGTATAGGCTTATAGCATGGACACGAGTTCTCTCACATTGACAGTGGCTTGACGAAAAACGCAGACTAACCTCACACTTAACTGGTGCCCTCGGAAAGTGGAGATGTTTGAGATGTATATATATCTCGAAGTCTCTACTTCTTTTGTAGGGTCTGATGGTGTAGTGGGTTAAAGCGTACTAGTTATGGCAGCTACTGGAAGGTAGTTGTGCTTTCTGGGTTCGAGTCTCACTGGTGGGTGTTGTCCAAAGATTGTTAATCTTCACTTGTGGTTTAAGCAAGTATAGGCTTATAGCATGGACACGAGTTCTCTCACATTGACAGTGGCTTGACGAAAAACGCAGACTAACCTCACACTTATCTGGTGCCTTCGGGAAGTGGAGATGTTTGAGATGTATATATATCTCGAAGTCTCTACTTCTTTTGTAGGGTCTGATGGTGTAGTGGGTTAAAGCGTACTAGTTATGGCAGCTACTGGAAGGTAGTTGTGCTTTCTGGGTTCGAGTCTCACTGGTGGGTGTTGTCCAAAGATTGTTAATCTTCACTTGTGGTTTAAGCAAGTATAGGCTTATAGCATGGACACGAGTTCTCTCACATTGACAGTGGCTTGACGAAAAACGCAGACTAACCTTACACTTATCTGGTGCCCTCGGGAAGTGGAGATGTTTGAGATGTATATATATCTCGAAGTCTCTACTTCTTTTGTAGGGTCTGATGGTGTAGTGGGTTAAAGGGTACTAGTTATGGCAGCTACTGGAAGGTAGTTGTGCTTTCTGGGTTCGAGTCTCACTGGTGGGTGTTGTCCAAAGATTGTTAATCTTCACTTGTGGTTTAGGCAAGTATAGGCTTATAGCATGGACACGAGTTCTCTCACATTGACAGTGGCTTGACGAAAAACGCAGACTAACCTCACACTTATCTGGAGCCCTCGGGATGTGGAGATGTTTGAGAAGTATATATATCTCGAAGTCTCTACTTCTTTTGTAGGGTCTGATGGTGTAGTGGGTTAAAGCGTACTAGTTATGGCAGCTACTGGAAGGTAGTTGTGCTTTCTGGGTTCGAGTCTCACTGGTGGGTGTTGTCCAAAGATTGTTAATCTTCACTTGTTGTTTAAGCAAGTATAGGCTTATAGCATGGACACGAGTTCTCTCACATTGACAGTGGCTTGACGAAAAACGCAGACTAACCTCACACTTATCTGGTGCCCTCGGGAAGTGGAGATGTTTGAGATGTATATATATCTCGAAGTCTCTACTTCTTTTGTAGGGTCTGATGGTGTAGTGGGTTAAAGCGTACTAGTTATGGCAGCTACTGGAAGGTAGTTGTGCTTTCTGGGTTCGAGTCTCACTGGTGGGTGTTGTCCAAAGATTGTTAATCTTCACTTGTGGTTTAAGCAAGTATAGGCTTATAGCATGGACACGAGTTCTCTTACATTGACAGTGGCTTGACGAAAAATGCAGACTAACCTCACACTTAACTGGTGCCCTCGGGAAGTGGAGATGTTTGAGATGTATATATATCTCGAAGTCTCTACTTCTTTTGTAGGGTCTGATGGTGTAGTGGGTTAAAGCGTACTAGTTATGGCAGCTACTGGAAGGTAGTTGTGCTTTCTGGGTTCGAGTCTCACTGGTGGGTGTTGTCCAAAGAATGTTAATCTTCACTTGTGGTTTAAGCAAGTATAGGCTTATAGCATGGACACGAGTTCTCTCACATTGACAGTGGCTTGACGAAAAACGCAGACTAACCTCACACTTATCTGGTGCCCTCGGGAAGTGGAGATGTTTGAGATGTATATATATCTCGAAGTCTCTACTTCTTTTGTAGGGTCTGATGGTGTGGTGGGTTAAAGCGTGCTAGTTATGGCAGCTACTGGAAGGTAGTTGTGCTTTCTGGGTTCGAGTCTCACTGGTGGGTGTTGTCCAAAGATTGTTAATATTCACTTGTGGTTTAAGCAAGTATAGGCTTATAGCATGGACACGAGTTCTCTCACAATGACAGTGGCTTGACGAAAAACGCAGACTAACCTCACACTTAACTGGTGCCCTCGGAAAGTGGAGATGTTTGAGATGTATATATATCTCGAAGTCTCTACTTCTTTTGTAGGGTCTGATGGTGTAGTGGGTTAAAGCGTACTAGTTATGGCAGCTACTGGAAGGTAGTTGTGCTTTCTGGGTTCGAGTCTCACTGGTGGGTGTTGTCCAAAGATTGTTAATCTTCACTTGTGGTTTAAGGAAGTATAGGCTTATAGCATGGACACGAGTTCTCTCACATTGACAGTGGCTTGACGAAAAAACGCAGACTAACCTCACACTTAACTGGTGCCCTCGGGAAGTGGAGATGTTTGAGATGTATATATATCTCGAAGTCTCTACTTCTTTTGTAGGGTCTGATGGTGTAGTGGGTTAAAGCGTACTAGTTATGGCAGCTACTGGAAGGTAGTTGTGCTTTCTGGGTTCGAGTCTCACTGGTGGGTGTTGTCCAAAGATTGTTAATCTTCACTTGTGGTTTAAGGAAGTATAGGCTTAGAGCATGGAAACGAGTTCTCTCACATTGACAGTGGCTTGACGAAAAACGCAGACTAACCTCACACTTATCTGGTGCCCTCAGGAAGTGGAGATGTTTGAGATGTATATATATCTCGAAGTCTCTACTTCTTTTGTAGGGTCTGATGGTGTAGGCGGTTAAAGCGTACTAGATATGGCAGCTACTGGAAGGTAGTTTTGCTTTCTGGGTTTGAGTCTCACTGGTGGGTGTTGTCCAAAGATTGTTAATCTTCACTTGTGGTTTAAGCAAGTATAGGCTTATAGCATGGACACGAGTTCTCTCACATTGACAGTAGCTTGACGAAAAACGCAGACTAACCTCACACTTATCTGGTGCCCTCGGGAAGTGGAGATGTTTGAGATGTATATATATCTCGAAGTCTCTACTTCTTTTGTAGGGTCTGATGGTGTGGTGGGTTAAAGCGTACTAGTTATGGCAGCTACTGGAAGGTAGTTGTGCTTTCTGGGTTCGAGTCTCACTGGTGGGTGTTGTCCAAAGATTGTTAATCTTCACTTGTGGTTTAAGCAAGTATAGGCTTATAGCATGGACACGAGTTCTCTCACATTGACAGTGGCTTGACGAAAAACGCAGACTAACCTCACACTTAACTGGTGCCCTCGGGAAGTGGAGATGTTTGAGATGTATATATATCTCGAAGTCTCTACTTCTTTTGTAGGGTCTGATGGTGTAGTGGGTTAAAGCGTACTAGTTATGGCAGCTACTGGAAGGTAGTTGTGCTTTCTGGGTTCGAGTCTCACTGGTGGGTGTTGTCCAAAGATTGTTAATCTTCACTTGTGGTTTAAGCAAGTATAGGCTTATAGCATGGACACGAGTTCTCTCACATTGACAGTGGCTTGACGAAAAATGCAGACTAACCTCACACTTTTCTGGTGCTCTCGGGAAGTGGAGATGTTTGAGATGTATATATATCTCGAAGTCTCTACTTCTTTTGTAGGGTCTGATGGTGTAGTGGGTTAAAGCGTACTAGTTATGGCAGCTACTGGAAGGTAGTTGTGCTTTCTGGGTTCGAGTCTCACTGGTGGGTGTTGTCCAAAGATTGTTAATCTTCACTTGTGGTTTAAGCAAGTATAGGCTTATAGCATGGACACGAGTTCTCTCACATTGACAGTGGCTTGACGAAAAACGCAGACTAACCTCACACTTATCTGGTGCCCTCGGGAAGTGGAGATGTTTGAGATGTATATATATCTCGAAGTCTCTACTTCTTTTGTAGGGTCTGATGGTGTAGTGGGTTAAAGCGTACTAGTTATGGCAGCTACTGGAAGGTAGTTGTGCTTTCTGGGTTCGAGTCTCACTGGTGGGTGTTGTCCAAAGATTGTTAATCTTCACTTGTGGTTTAAGCAAGTATAGGCTTATAGCATGGACACGAGTTCTCTCACATTGACAGTGGCATGACGAAAAACGCAGACTAACCTCACACTTATCTGGTGCCCTCGGGAAGTGGAGATGTTTGAGATGTATATATATCTCGAAGTCTCTACTTCTTTTGTAGGGTCTGATGGTGTAGTGGGCTAAAGCGTACTAGTTATGGCAGCTACTGGAAGGTAGTTGTGCTTTCTGGGTTCGAGTCTCACTGGTGGGTGTTGTCCAAAGATTGTTAATCTTCACTTGTGGTTTAAGGAAGTATAGGCTTATAGCATGGACACGAGTTCTCTCACATTGACAGTGGCTTGACGAAAAACGCAGACTAACCTCACACTTATCTGGTGCCCTCGGGAAGTGGAGATGTATATATATCTCGAAGTCTCTACTTCTTTTGTAGGGTCTGATGGTGTAGTGGGTTAAAGCGTACTAGTTATGGCAGCTACTGGAAGGTAGTTGTGCTTTCTGGGTTCGAGTCTCACTGGTGGGTGTTGTCCAAAGATTGTTAATCTTCACTTGTGGTTTAAGCAAGTATAGGCTTATAGCATGGACACGAGTTCTCTCACATTGACAGTGGCGTGACGAAAAACGCAGACTAACCTCACACTTATCTGGTGCCCTCGGGAAGTGGAGATGTTTGAGATGTATATATATCTCGAAGTCTCTACTTCTTTTGTAGGGTCTGATGGTGTAGTGGGTTAAAGCGTACTAGTTATGGCAGCTACTGGAAGGTAGTTGTGCTTTCTGGGTTCGAGTCTCACTGGTGGGTGTTGTCCAAAGATTGTTAATCTTCACTTGTGGTTTAAGAAAGTATAGGCTTATAACATGGACACGAGTTCTCTCACATTGACAGTGGCTTGACGAAAAACGCATACTAACCTCACACTTATCTGGTGCCCTCGGGAAGTGGAGATGTTTGAGATGTATATATATCTCGAAGTCTCTACTTCTTTTTTAGGGTCTGATGGTGTAGTGGGTTAAAGCGTACTAGTTATGGCAGCTACTGGAAGGTAGTTGTGCTTTCTGGGTTCGAGTCTCACTGGTGGGTGTTGTCCAAAGATTGTTAATCTTCACTTGTGGTTTAAGCAGGTATAGGCTTATAGCATGGACACGAGTTCTCTCACATTGACAGTGGCTTGACGAAAAACGCAGACTAACCTCACACTTAACTGGTGCCCTCGGGAAGTGGAGATGTTTGAGATGTATATATATCTCGAAGTCTCTACTTCTTTTGTAGGGTCTGATGGTGTAGTGGGTTAAAGCGTACTAGTTATGGCAGCTACTGGAAGGTAGTTGTGCTTTCTGGGTTCGAGTCTTACTGGTGGGTGTTGTCCAAAGATTGTTAATCTTCACTTGTGGTTTAAGGAAGTATAGGCTTAGAGCATGGAAACGAGTTCTCTCACATTGACAGTGGCTTGACGAAAAACGCAGAATAACCTCACACTTAACTGGTGCCCTCAGGAAGTGGAGATGTTTGAGATGTATATATATCTCGAAGTCTCTACTTCTTTTGTAGGGCCTGATGGTGTAGTGAGTTAAAGCGTACTAGATATGGCAGCTACTGGAAGGTAGTTGTGCTTTCTGGGTTTGAGTCTCACTGGTGGGTGTTGTCCAAAGATTGTTAATCTTCACTTGTGGTTTAAGCAAGTATAGGCTTATAGCATGGACACGAGTTCTCTCACATTGACAGTGGCTTGACGAAAAACGCAGACTAACCTCACACTTAACTGGTGCCCTCGGGAAGTGGAGATGTTTGAGATGTATATATATCTCGAAGTCTCTACTTCTTTTGTAGGGTCTGATGGTGTAGTGGGTTAAAGCGTACTAGTTATGGCAGCTACTGGAAGGTAGTTGTGCTTTCTGGGTTCGAGTCTCACTGGTGGGTGTTGTCCAAAGATTGTTAATCTTCACTTGTGGTTTAAGCAAGTATAGGCTTATAGCATGGACACGAGTTCTCTCACACTGACAGTGGCTTGACGAAAAATGCAGACTAACCTCACACTTTTCTGGTGCTCTCGGGAAGTGGAGATGTTTGAGATGTATATATATCTCGAAGTCTCTACTTCTTTTGTAGGGTCTGATGGTGTAGTGGGTTAAAGCGTACTAGTTATGGCAGCTACTGGAAGGTAGTTGTGCTTTCTGGGTTCGAGTCTCACTGGTGGGTGTTGTCCAAAGATTGTTAATCTTCACTTGTGGTTTAAGCAAGTATAGGCTTATAGCATGGACACGAGTTCTCTCACATTGACAGTGGCTTGACGAAAAACGCAGACTAACCTAACACTTAACTGGTGCCCTCGGGAAGTGGAGATGTTTGAGATGTATATATATCTCGAAGTCTCTACTTCTTTTGTAGGGTCTGATGGTGTAGTGGGTTAAAGCGTACTAGTTATGGCAGCTACTGGAAGGTAGTTGTGCTTTCTGGGTTCGAGTCTCACTGGTGGGTGTTGTCCAAAGATTGTTAATCTTCACTTGTGGTTTAAGGAAGTATAGGCTTAGAGCATGGAAACGAGTTCTCTCACATTGACAGTGGCTTGACGAAAAACGCAGAATAACCTCACACTTATCTGGTGCCCTCAGGAAGTGGAGATGTTTGAGATGTATATATATCTCGAAGTCTTTACTTCTTTTGTAGGGTCTGATGGTGTAGTGGGTTAAAGCGTACTAGATATGGCAGCTACTGGAAGGTAGTTGTGCTTTCTGGGTTCGAGTCTCACTGGTGGGTGTTGTCCAAAGATTGTTAATCTTCACTTGTGGTTTAAGCAAGTATAGGCTTATAGCATGGACACGAGTTCTCTCACATTGACAGTGGCTTGACGAAAAACGCAGACTAACCTCACACTTATCTGGTGCCCTCGGGAAGTGGAGATGTTTGAGATGTATATATATCTCGAAGTCTCTACTTCTTTTGTAGGGTCTGATGGTGTAGTGGGTTAAAGCGTACTAGTTATGGCAGCTACTGGAAGGTAGTTGTGCTTTCTGGGTTCGAGTCTCACTGGTGGGTGTTGTCCAAAGATTGTTAATCTTCACTTGTGGTTTAAGCAAGTATAGGCTTATAGCATGGACACGAGTTCTCTCACATTGACAGTGGCATGACGAAAAACGCAGACTAACCTCACACTTATCTGGTGCCCTCGGGAAGTGGAGATGTTTGAGATGTATATATATCTCGAAGTCTCTACTTCTTTTGTAGGGTCTGATGGTGTAGTGGGCTAAAGCGTACTAGTTATGGCAGCTACTGGAAGGTAGTTGTGCTTTCTGGGTTCGAGTCTCACTGGTGGGTGTTGTCCAAAGATTGTTAATCTTCACTTGTGGTTTAAGGAAGTATAGGCTTATAGCATGGACACGAGTTCTCTCACATTGACAGTGGCTTGACGAAAAACGCAGACTAACCTCACACTTATCTGGTGCCCTCGGGAAGTGGAGATGTATATATATCTCGAAGTCTCTACTTCTTTTGTAGGGTCTGATGGTGTAGTGGGTTAAAGCGTACTAGTTATGGCAGCTACTGGAAGGTAGTTGTGCTTTCTGGGTTCGAGTCTCACTGGTGGGTGTTGTCCAAAGATTGTTAATCTTCACTTGTGGTTTAAGCAAGTATAGGCTTATAGCATGGACACGAGTTCTCTCACATTGACAGTGGCGTGACGAAAAACGCAGACTAACCTCACACTTATCTGGTGCCCTCGGGAAGTGGAGATGTTTGAGATGTATATATATCTCGAAGTCTCTACTTCTTTTGTAGGGTCTGATGGTGTAGTGGGTTAAAGCGTACTAGTTATGGCAGCTACTGGAAGGTAGTTGTGCTTTCTGGGTTCGAGTCTCACTGGTGGGTGTTGTCCAAAGATTGTTAATCTTCACTTGTGGTTTAAGAAAGTATAGGCTTATAACATGGACACGAGTTCTCTCACATTGACAGTGGCTTGACGAAAAACGCATACTAACCTCACACTTATCTGGTGCCCTCGGGAAGTGGAGATGTTTGAGATGTATATATATCTCGAAGTCTCTACTTCTTTTGTAGGGTCTGATGGTGTAGTGGGTTAAAGCGTACTAGTTATGGCAGCTACTGGAAGGTAGTTGTGCTTTCTGGGTTCGAGTCTCACTGGTGGGTGTTGTCCAAAGATTGTTAATCTTCACTTGTGGTTTAAGCAAGGTATAGGCTTATAGCATGGACACGAGTTCTCTCACATTGACAGTGGCTTGACGAAAAACGCAGACTAACCTCACACTTAACTGGTGCCCTCGGGAAGTGGAGATGTTTGAGATGTATATATATCTCGAAGTCTCTACTTCTTTTGTAGGGTCTGATGGTGTAGTGGGTTAAAGCGTACTAGTTATGGCAGCTACTGGAAGGTAGTTGTGCTTTCTGGGTTCGAGTCTCACTGGTGGGTGTTGTCCAAAGATTGTTAATCTTCACTTGTGGTTTAAGGAAGTATAGGCTTATAGCATGGAAACGAGTTCTCTCACATTGACAGTGGCTTGACGAAAAACGCAGAATAACCTCACACTTAACTGGTGCCCTCAGGAAGTGGAGATGTTTGAGATGTATATATATCTCGAAGTCTCTACTTCTTTTGTAGGGTCCTGATGGTGTAGTGAGTTAAAGCGTACTAGATATGGCAGCTACTGGAAGGTAGTTGTGCTTTCTGGGTTCGAGTCTCACTGGTGGGTGTTGTCCAAAGATTGTTAATCTTCACTTGTGGTTTAAGCAAGTATAGGCTTATAGCATGGACACGAGTTCTCTCACATTGACAGTGGCTTGACGAAAAACGCAGACTAACCTCACACTTAACTGGTGCCCTCGGGAAGTGGAGATGTTTGAGATGTATATATATCTCGAAGTCTCTACTTCTTTTGTAGGGTCTGATGGTGTAGTGGGTTAAAGCGTACTAGTTATGGCAGCTACTGGAAGGTAGTTGTGCTTTCTGGGTTCGAGTCTCACTGGTGGGTGTTGTCCAAAGATTGTTAATCTTCACTTGTGGTTTAAGCAAGTATAGGCTTATAGCATGGACACGAGTTCTCTCACACTTGACAGTGGCTTGACGAAAAATGCAGACTAACCTCACACTTTTCTGGTGCTCTCGGGAAGTGGAGATGTTTGAGATGTATATATATCTCGAAGTCTCTACTTCTTTTGTAGGGTCTGATGGTGTAGTGGGTTAAAGCGTACTAGTTATGGCAGCTACTGGAAGGTAGTTGTGCTTTCTGGGTTCGAGTCTCACTGGTGGGTGTTGTCCAAAGATTGTTAATCTTCACTTGTGGTTTAAGCAAGTATAGGCTTATAGCATGGACACGAGTTCTCTCACATTGACAGTGGCTTGACGAAAAACGCAGACTAACCTAACACTTAACTGGTGCCCTCGGGAAGTGGAGATGTTTGAGATGTATATATATCTCGAAGTCTCTACTTCTTTTGTAGGGTCTGATGGTGTAGTGGGTTAAAGCGTACTAGTTATGGCAGCTACTGGAAGGTAGTTGTGCTTTCTGGGTTCGAGTCTCACTGGTGGGTGTTGTCCAAAGATTGTTAATCTTCACTTGTGGTTTAAGGCAAGTATAGGCTTATAGCATGGACACGAGTTCTCTCACATTGACAGTGGCTTGACGAAAAACGCAGAATAACCTCACACTTATCTGGTGCCCTCAGGAAGTGGAGATGTTTGAGATGTATATATATCTCGAAGTCTCTTACTTCTTTTGTAGGGTCTGATGGTGTAGTGGGTTAAAGCGTACTAGATTATGGCAGCTACTGGAAGGTAGTTGTGCTTTCTGGGTTTGAGTCTCACTGGTGGGTGTTGTCCAAAGAATGTTAATCTTCACTTGTGGTTTAAGCAAGTATAGGCTTATAGCATGGACACGAGTTCTCTCACATTGACAGTAGCTTGACGAAAAACGCAGACTAACCTCACACTTATCTGGTGCCCTCGGGAAGTGGAGATGTTTGAGATGTATATATATCTCGAAGTCTCTACTTCTTTTGTAGGGTCTGATGGTGTGGTGGGTTAAAGCGTACTAGTTATGGCAGCTACTGGAAGGTAGTTGTGCTTTCTGGGTTCGAGTCTCACTGGTGGGTGTTGTCCAAAGATTGTTAATCTTCACTTGTGGTTTAAGCAAGTATAGGCTTATAGCATGGACACGAGTTCTCTCACATTGACAGTGGCTTGACGAAAAACGCAGACTAACCTCACACTTAATCTGGTGCCCTCGGGAAGTGGAGATGTTTGAGATGTATATATATCTCGAAGTCTCTACTTCTTTTGTAGGGTCTGATGGTGTAGTGGGTTAAAGCGTACTAGTTATGGCAGCTACTGGAAGGTAGTTGTGCTTTCTGGGTTCGAGTCTCACTGGTGGGTGTTGTCCAAAGATTGTTAATCTTCACTTGTGGTTTAAGCAAGTATAGGCTTATAGCATGGACACGAGTTCTCTCACATTGACAGTGGCTTGACGAAAAATGCAGACTAACCTCACACTTATCTGGTGCCCTCGGGAAGTGGAGATGTTTGAGATGTATATATATCTCGAAGTCTCTACTTCTTTTGTAGGGTCTGATGGTGTAGTGGGTTAAAGCGTACTAGTTATGGCAGCTACTGGAAGGTAGTTGTGCTTTCTGGGTTCGAGTCTCACTGGTGGGTGTTGTCCAAAGATTGTTAATCTTCACTTGTGGTTTAAGCAAGTATAGGCTTATAGCATGGACACGAGTTCTCTCACATTGACAGTGGCTTGACGAAAAACGCAGACTAACCTCACACTTATCTGGTGCCCTCGGGAAGTGGAGATGTTTGAGATGTATATATATCTCGAAGTCTCTACTTCTTTTGTAGGGTCTGATGGTGTAGTGGGTTAAAGCGTACTAGTTATGGCAGCTACTGGAAGGTAGTTGTGCTTTCTGGGTTCGAGTCTCACTGGTGGGTGTTGTCCAAAGATTGTTAATCTTCACTTGTGGTTTAAGCAAGTATAGGCTTATAGCATGGACACGAGTTCTCTCACATTGACAGTGGCTTGACGAAAAACGCAGACTAACCTCACACTTATCTGGTGCCCTCGGGAAGTGGAGATGTTTGAGATGTATATATATCTCGAAGTCTCTACTTCTTTTGTAGGGTCTGATGGTGTAGTGGGTTAAAGCGTACTAGTTATGGCAGCTACTGGAAGGTAGTTGTGCTTTCTGGGTTCGAGTCTCACTGGTGGGTGTTGTCCAAAGATTGTTAATCTTCACTTGTGGTTTAAGCAAGTATAGGCTTATAGCATGGACACGAGTTCTCTCACATTGACAGTGGCTTGACGAAAAACGCAGACTAACCTCACACTTATCTGGTGCCCTCGGGAAGTGGAGATGTTTGAGATGTATATATATCTCGAAGTCTCTACTTCTTTTGTAGGGTCTGATGGTGTAGTGGGTTAAAGCGTACTAGTTATGGCAGCTACTGGAAGGTAGTTGTGCTTTCTGGGTTCGAGTCTCACTGGTGGGTGTTGTCCAAAGATTGTTAATCTTCACTTGTGGTTTAAGCAAGTATAGGCTTATAGCATGGACACGAGTTCTCTCACATTGACAGTGGCTTGACGAAAAACGCAGACTAACCTCACACTTATCTGGTGCCCTCGGGAAGTGGAGATGTTTGAGATGTATATATATCTCGAAGTCTCTACTTCTTTTGTAGGGTCTGATGGTGTAGTGGGTTAAAGCGTACTAGTTATGGCAGCTACTGGAAGGTAGTTGTGCTTTCTGGGTTCGAGTCTCACTGGTGGGTGTTGTCCAAAGATTGTTAATCTTCACTTGTGGTTTAAGCAAGTATAGGCTTATAGCATGGACACGAGTTCTCTCACATTGACAGTGGCTTGACGAAAAACGCAGACTAACCTCACACTTATCTGGTGCCCTCGGGAAGTGGAGATGTTTGAGATGTATATATATCTCGAAGTCTCTACTTCTTTTGTAGGGTCTGATGGTGTAGTGGGTTAAAGCGTACTAGTTATGGCAGCTACTGGAAGGTAGTTGTGCTTTCTGGGTTCGAGTCTCACTGGTGGGTGTTGTCCAAAGATTGTTAATCTTCACTTGTGGTTTAAGCAAGTATAGGCTTATAGCATGGACACGAGTTCTCTCACATTGACAGTGGCTTGACGAAAAACGCAGACTAACCTCACACTTATCTGGTGCCCTCGGGAAGTGGAGATGTTTGAGATGTATATATATCTCGAAGTCTCTACTTCTTTTGTAGGGTCTGATGGTGTAGTGGGTTAAAGCGTACTAGTTATGGCAGCTACTGGAAGGTAGTTGTGCTTTCTGGGTTCGAGTCTCACTGGTGGGTGTTGTCCAAAGATTGTTAATCTTCACTTGTGGTTTAAGCAAGTATAGGCTTATAGCATGGACACGAGTTCTCTCACATTGACAGTGGCTTGACGAAAAACGCAGACTAACCTCACACTTATCTGGTGCCCTCGGGAAGTGGAGATGTTTGAGATGTATATATATCTCGAAGTCTCTACTTCTTTTGTAGGGTCTGATGGTGTAGTGGGTTAAAGCGTACTAGTTATGGCAGCTACTGGAAGGTAGTTGTGCTTTCTGGGTTCGAGTCTCACTGGTGGGTGTTGTCCAAAGATTGTTAATCTTCACTTGTGGTTTAAGCAAGTATAGGCTTATAGCATGGACACGAGTTCTCTCACATTGACAGTGGCTTGACGAAAAACGCAGACTAACCTCACACTTATCTGGTGCCCTCGGGAAGTGGAGATGTTTGAGATGTATATATATCTCGAAGTCTCTACTTCTTTTGTAGGGTCTGATGGTGTAGTGGGTTAAAGCGTACTAGTTATGGCAGCTACTGGAAGGTAGTTGTGCTTTCTGGGTTCGAGTCTCACTGGTGGGTGTTGTCCAAAGATTGTTAATCTTCACTTGTGGTTTAAGCAAGTATAGGCTTATAGCATGGACACGAGTTCTCTCACATTGACAGTGGCTTGACGAAAAACGCAGACTAACCTCACACTTATCTGGTGCCCTCGGGAAGTGGAGATGTTTGAGATGTATATATATCTCGAAGTCTCTACTTCTTTTGTAGGGTCTGATGGTGTAGGTGGGTTAAAGCGTACTAGTTATGGCAGCTACTGGAAGGTAGTTGTGCTTTCTGGGTTCGAGTCTCACTGGTGGGTGTTGTCCAAAGATTGTTAATCTTCACTTGTGGTTTAAGCAAGTATAGGCTTATAGCATGGACACGAGTTCTCTCACATTGACAGTGGCTTGACGAAAAACGCAGACTAACCTCACACTTATCTGGTGCCCTCGGGAAGTGGAGATGTTTGAGATGTATATATATCTCGAAGTCTCTACTTCTTTTGTAGGGTCTGATGGTGTAGTGGGTTAAAGCGTACTAGTTATGGCAGCTACTGGAAGGTAGTTGTGCTTTCTGGGTTCGAGTCTCACTGGTGGGTGTTGTCCAAAGATTGTTAATCTTCACTTGTGGTTTAAGCAAGTATAGGCTTATAGCATGGACACGAGTTCTCTCACATTGACAGTGGCTTGACGAAAAACGCAGACTAACCTCACACTTATCTGGTGCCCTCGGGAAGTGGAGATGTTTGAGATGTATATATATCTCGAAGTCTCTACTTCTTTTGTAGGGTCTGATGGTGTAGTGGGTTAAAGCGTACTAGTTATGGCAGCTACTGGAAGGTAGTTGTGCTTTCTGGGTTCGAGTCTCACTGGTGGGTGTTGTCCAAAGATTGTTAATCTTCACTTGTGGTTTAAGCAAGTATAGGCTTATAGCATGGACACGAGTTCTCTCACATTGACAGTGGCTTGACGAAAAACGCAGACTAACCTCACACTTATCTGGTGCCCTCGGGAAGTGGAGATGTTTGAGATGTATATATATCTCGAAGTCTCTACTTCTTTTGTAGGGTCTGATGGTGTAGTGGGTTAAAGCGTACTAGTTATGGCAGCTACTGGAAGGTAGTTGTGCTTTCTGGGTTCGAGTCTCACTGGTGGGTGTTGTCCAAAGATTGTTAATCTTCACTTGTGGTTTAAGCAAGTATAGGCTTATAGCATGGACACGAGTTCTCTCACATTGACAGTGGCTTGACGAAAAACGCAGACTAACCTCACACTTATCTGGTGCCCTCGGGAAGTGGAGATGTTTGAGATGTATATATATCTCGAAGTCTCTACTTCTTTTGTAGGGTCTGATGGTGTAGTGGGTTAAAGCGTACTAGTTATGGCAGCTACTGGAAGGTAGTTGTGCTTTCTGGGTTCGAGTCTCACTGGTGGGTGTTGTCCAAAGATTGTTAATCTTCACTTGTGGTTTAAGCAAGTATAGGCTTATAGCATGGACACGAGTTCTCTCACATTGACAGTGGCTTGACGAAAAACGCAGACTAACCTCACACTTATCTGGTGCCCTCGGGAAGTGGAGATGTTTGAGATGTATATATATCTCGAAGTCTCTACTTCTTTTGTAGGGTCTGATGGTGTAGTGGGTTAAAGCGTACTAGTTATGGCAGCTACTGGAAGGTAGTTGTGCTTTCTGGGTTCGAGTCTCACTGGTGGGTGTTGTCCAAAGATTGTTAATCTTCACTTGTGGTTTAAGCAAGTATAGGCTTATAGCATGGACACGAGTTCTCTCACATTGACAGTGGCTTGACGAAAAACGCAGACTAACCTCACACTTATCTGGTGCCCTCGGGAAGTGGAGATGTTTGAGATGTATATATATCTCGAAGTCTCTACTTCTTTTGTAGGGTCTGATGGTGTAGTGGGTTAAAGCGTACTAGTTATGGCAGCTACTGGAAGGTAGTTGTGCTTTCTGGGTTCGAGTCTCACTGGTGGGTGTTGTCCAAAGATTGTTAATCTTCACTTGTGGTTTAAGCAAGTATAGGCTTATAGCATGGACACGAGTTCTCTCACATTGACAGTGGCTTGACGAAAAACGCAGACTAACCTCACACTTATCTGGTGCCCTCGGGAAGTGGAGATGTTTGAGATGTATATATATCTCGAAGTCTCTACTTCTTTTGTAGGGTCTGATGGTGTAGTGGGTTAAAGCGTACTAGT